>NC_043991.1:12255869-12305869 GCF_902150065.1 Myripristis murdjan | reverse complement strand
TCCACAGGATGGAGGAGAAAGAGATGGAGGCGCGCTGCAGAAGCACCACAACAACGCCGACTTGGCAACAAAGACGGAGACAAACACAAACGAAGGGATTACGAAATCCAGCTCGCTCGATTCACTTCTTTCGAAGGTGTGAACGTGCTGAAAGGCACTTGCACATTTTAGCGTACATGTGTTACCCCACTGTTGAGGGCAGGAGCATTCATGTCGCCTGCGCCTGTTGAAGGACGGGGGTTATTCACCATCTGCACCCTCCACACTTAAACCTGCATGTTGATGCTGCTGGAGGCAGGACGGCTTGCTCCCTTCTCTCTCAACAAAAAGTCTGATGGTGAATCATGAGATGGGCTCAGAAAATGAGATGCTCACCATTTCAGAAACATGACACCTCTAACAAAGCAGAAGGTAAGAGTTTGGTTGATGAAATGACAATACTTATACAGATTGAAGTGTTAATTTTTCACTGGTCATACTTTTAAAAATCATTTTGACTCTCTTCTACACCAACCGCTAGGATTTTCCTGTTTTTATGTTTCAGTTCTACTTCTACTTATTTATTTTGTGTTTACTGTGCTACTCTTCCTCCTTTTCTGATTATTATCATTTTATTTTACGATTTATCATTTATTTTAATTTAAAGCACTTTGTACCCCATGGTTTTGAGAGGTGCTACACAAATAAAGTCTTACTTACACTTACTTATTTACAAAGCAACAAGTAACAAAAGAAAAAAAAACTGCCTGTGGGATGAGATACTGTAATCTCAGTTGTTAACCATGCAGTTCAACTTCATTGTTTTTATGTTGGGTCGATCAGTGCATTAGTATCAAGAAAATGACACTTTAATCAAGAAAATCCTGAAAGCGAGTTGAAACAAGTGGGGTTATCTCATCCCGGTAGCCGTGTTTTCCACTTATTTTGAGAAAAAACAGGATTTTAGACTAAATGTCTCATTAAGATAGAGGCTTTCTGCTGTGTCAAGTTGAACTTTGCTGGTTTCTAAAACAAAACTTGACTCCACACCAAAATCTACTGTGCCAGCATAGGAGTACCTCTCTGATTTAAAGAAAAATAATAACGTCGCTAACAGATTTTCTGCAAATTTAAGAGGAAATACAAAAGCGCTCACCCAATATTTGATAGGCCACTGGCAGATAAAAAAGGACTGAGTTTCTAAATGTCAAGGTATCTTCAGGTAAAGAAAGACCACCTGTCCTCTGCTATCGTGACTTCCATTGTATCTCATCTGCTATTGTGTTTCAAGGCAGATGTGAGAGCGTGTAAAAGTCAGGGATTAAACCTGGGACCTTTCCCTCAGAAACCGTGTGACCTTCTCAAAGAACTGAAGGTAAAGTACGGCAGAGAGACGGGATGAGGGGAGTGGTGGAGACTGAGCTGATGTGCTGCATGTGGATGAGAGAGAGGAAGACAGTTTGAAAACATTTTAGGACTGAATTTGCTTATGTAAGAAGGAGAAGAAAAAAAGTCGGATTGTCAACTTGTTGTGGCCCAGATCTGATCCTCTCAGCAGCTGTACAAACAGCAGGAAACGCCGCAATATTTGATTTTCCTCAGCGAAGATTGTCATCAAAACGTCAGATCAATCGAACAATCAAATAATTTATCTTGTAAACATAGCTAATGCTAGATTTAATTATGAGAAGCTGGTTTCTGTGGCTATGTAAACTTTTTTTTTTTTCTCTAGTTGGCACGCAGCTTTGATTGAATATGTGCGGCTTGGTCAAATATTTTCTTCCTCTATAAGCTATGAAAAGAAAACTCCCCATTCACTTATCATACCCTTGAACATGAATTTATGATGGAATATCATTTATGCTATTTATTAGGACCTTAGCTGCAAATTATTCCAAACATAAGTGAGGATGTGATCATGAGTTTGTTTGTCTATTTATTTATTTATTTCGTTTTTACATTTGGGCAATTACCCTTTATAAAAGAAGAGTATAACACCAAGTGCTTCATTCATTCACTCAACACTGTGTACAAATTAAAAATTCTTGTCAAATATATATAAGCATTTTTAAATTGTACAGTGTTGAACAAATATAGGGTGGTTGAACAAATTTCTCCTATTGTGCATGAATTACTGAACTGTCTCCCATTCATTAATTAAAACATTCATTATTAAAGAAACTGATGAAAAAATACAAAAGATAAAAAAGTGCCTCTGATTTTTGTAAAATAAACACTGACTTTTTTTTTCTTTTTTTTTCTTTAGCAACGGGAATCTTGTTATTTTATAGGAAATGGAGGATGTAATCATGAGTTTTGTTTATTTATTTAGGTTATGAGTTGCCTCATAATGTATACTGTGCTAGTTTTTGTGGTTTCTGTTCTTGCAGGTGCGGTTTTGATACACATTGCTTCACCAGGCACACAATCTCAGACAAAAATCACACTTCATGCAAGACTCAGAAATGCACAATGACTATCGACCAGACAGAAGTTGAGAAAACAAACGGATGGCTTGCGATAGATGAGGGTAGAGAGAGCGAGGTAGAGAGAGAGAGAGAGAGAAGGAGAGAGAGAGAATCAATATGACAGAGTTAAGCTTGAGCCATAAGCTTCCACTTTAATATTGCACTTTATCCTCTGTGTCTCTGTGTTAAGCCTTGGCTCTCATTGTTACGGAGTCTCTCTGTCTATCTCTCGCTCTCTCTCTCTCTCTCTCTCCCTCTCTCTCTCAAACACACCCACACCCGCACACAAAATCACACATATACTCTCCTCAACACAGCAAAGCAAATTGCAAACGTGGATGCACGGCGCTCCGACACCGTGGAAACAGATGCACACGTACGGTATGTGCAAGTGTCTGCCTTGATGCACAAACACACACCTCTTTCACTGGTTATTCCTGTCATACACACACACACACACACACACACACACACACACACACATGCACACACAGAAGCCTGTTAACCCAAACATAGACCGCAGATATGCACATACACACTTATTACACAACAGTCAAACAGAGACACACACACACACACACACACACGCACACAGTCTCCAGGAACAAGTGTATTTGTTTTCGGCGCAAAGTTATATCATGCTATATGCTCTCTAAACCATCATAATCTTATTTGGCTCTGTGTCCGTGTGTGTGTGTGTGTGTGTGTGTGTGAGAGAGAGAGAGAGAGAGAGAGAGGGAGAGAGGGTGGATTTCAGCAATGCTGGGCTGCAGTGATAAGACTGTCCAAATCCTGTACACATTCTCACATGGATGATCAGCGCTTTGGGCTTGATCTATAGAAGCAGAGACCTCCGACGACATAAATAAAGGAGAGGGAGAGGAGGACAGGAGGTAAGGAAAGGAAAGGAGGGAAGGGAAGGGGAGGGAAGAGGAAGGAGGATGGTTACAGACGGAGAGAATGAGAAGGAGAAAAGGGAGAGAAGTTGTAGAGAGAGAGGGATGGAACAGAGAAGGAACAGAAGAGCAACAGAGCAAAAAGAGAGGAAGAAAAATTGCTGTAAACTGTGATTAAAGGCACTTTGTTCAGTATGGTGCAGCATGTATATGCATTTACATTTACACTTGTTTCTCTTTCCTCCCACTAGCAGAACCAATACAGCTAACAGGATATGTGCAAGCCATTTTGAAATGATATGGTTAAAAACTTTTTTTTTTTTTTTTACCCATTCATCATCATAACCTTTGCTTAAAAAGGGAAGGCCTTAAGAGCACCCTTTTTACAACAATAAAAATACATGAAAATGACAAAATATATAAAAAAAATAATGACAATAATAATAATAATAATAATAATAAATATGCAAGAAAATAATTAAAAGCTGAACAAAAAAATAATAAAAGCACAAAAATACAGGAATGTCAATTCAAAAAACACATGCATCCACACAGCTCTGTCAGTCAACAGAGATTTACAGTGATTGTGAAGGATAAGCTTGTCTAATTTCAACAGTGTCTGCATATTGTTCCACTTATGAAGAACATAATATTCAAAAGCAAGCTTCCCAAACTGCGACACACTAACTGCCAAGGCCCAGATAGTCTTGAGACCTGGTACAATGTGAAGATGAGCTATAATTTAAAAGGCATGTGAGATACCCAGGGAGATCACGGAGAAGTGCTTTGTAAATGAATAACATGCAGCGCTGTTCTCTCCGCCGTACCGAAGGCTGCCATCCAACTTTCTCATATAAAATACAATGATCTTTCCTAAAATTGTAGACTGCATATTAAGAACCAAGGCAGGAGAGTGCATATAAATTATGTCACTATAGTTTCACCACACTGATGAGGGAAATTGAAAGAAATGCAAGTGATTAGTACATAAGTCTCATTTGTAATACATTACTAAATGAATAAACAAAATGACATCACCCGTTAGATTATTTGTTCAATGTTTTCTGAGGAAACGGGCCTGATGTGCTAAACTTTTTTTTTTTTTCAAGTTTTGTAAGAGTTGCACAAAGTATTTGGTTTCTACTTAAAATACTGCTCACTGCTCTACACCGCGACTCGGAATTAATCTGGAGGGTAAACCACTCGGGTATTGAGGTAAACACATTGAAATTAGTCAATAATTAAGACATGTACTGTATTTTAAGTGGAATCACAGTGTGAAAGCATGTTAATTAAGGCGCCAAAAATCGAGCTAATCAGAGCAACCCTGCTAGTCAAAGGACTTTTGGAAAATAATGTAGTGGTGCATCAAAATACAGATATCACCAAGCTGCTGATATCGGTTGATATCAGTTTTCTCCAGGGATTTACATTATGAATATGTTTCTGTGATGATGGCTTAAGACCCTAACCCTAACCCTAACCCAAACCTAACCCTAACTGATACCTGATAAGACAAACACTGTATGACTCTTCTTCTGTCCTGTTGATGTAATATTAGATGTCTTGCAAGACATGAGACACTTGTTGTGCATCTTCTGAAAATGGCAAAGTGCTGCTCGTAGCATGAAACATGTCTATACCTCCATGATTTCAAATGTATTTGCTGGTGTTTTAATCATGAATGGTTCTGAGGAGAGGCTCTTTCCAAGTAGAGCAAATTATAATAGACCTTCAGAAATGGCTTAAAGCCCCAATTTGCAATAAGCTGTCACAAAATGGCTGAGTCAACATGGACCACATGGGCAAGTGTGGCCAAAGATGATCATGCATCAGACCTCACACACTCTGTGTTGCTTTAGACACAGGACTCTGAGTCGTTGTGTGTTGAGTAAAATGTCCAGGGCAATCAGATGACATTATGCATTGCCAGACGACATTTGCGTTTTGACGATGCAGATTTATTTGCAGTATACTAAAGGATAGTTCCAGCTAATTACAAGAAAAAAAAATAGGATTTTGTCCTGGTTGTCAGCTGGAGGTTAGCAGTAATTTTCCAAAGAAAGAACAACGTGAGAATGCGGAGTACGAAGACACAGAAACACAACATCCATGGAGTGGAATACACAGCACAACTTTCTGTCGCTCTCTCTCCTAACACCCTGTTACAGGCACACACACATGAACTCACACACACAAACTCTTGCCCATACACCACCATATGTGTGCTGAGCATATTTCTTAGCAGGATAACATGAAGTCTAACCTGTCAAACCCATAACACACCATATTTGTCACTGCGCCTTTTCCACACACACGCACGCACACGCACACACACACACACAATGATGAATTGCGGCATGGCCACTCCATCACTCACACCCCACTGTGAGGGGGTTTTCCTAATCTTGCAAATGTGTGCGGGTGGGATGTTCAGCTATACTTGTGAGGACCAGCTATTGAGAAACTGCTGTTATGTGAGGATGATTCAGTTTGTGAGGACATTCTGGGTGGTCTTCACAAAGGAAAAAGGCAAATTTTGGCTTATTTGTCAAGGCTAAGCGTTAGGACCAATGCACTTATATTTTCACACCTACCCCATCTCCAATTTTAGTAGTGCAAACGGCTTGTTTCAAGAGAAAAGGCATTGGCCTGCATCCGTGACTTATCTGCCACATCCCTGAAGAACAACAAGCCGCAACACCAGTTCCGAGTTAATGTGAAGCCATGTGGCAGCCCCTGATGCCCGGGACTGGCAGGCAGGAGCTGTCAGACTTGGCCCAGCCTTAAGGAATCACCTCGTCCCCTCAGTCTTTACGTGTTGCACCAAATCGGAGCCCTGAGTCCTGTCAAGTGAGCGCCACATATTGTCGGTGGTTACTATGGGTTACTGACCATGTATGTCCTGTCAGTCTGATCTGGTTAACATTAGGGTCAGGTTATGGTTAAGGTTAGGGTCTAGTGTGTCATTCAGTTTTTTCCTGAAATGGTTAAGGTGAGAGTTTAGATTGGCTTGGGTCTAATTTAAGAAATATAGAGGGTCGACATTTGGTTGAGGTTAGGGTTGTGATTACGGTTAAGCATAAGTTGATTATGGCTAAGATCAGGAAAAGGCTGATTTCTCTTCTGTTCTTTGGTTATGGCTCATTCAGTATGAATGGCTTCAAAATTTGCACTCCGTTGTAGATGTTAACCTTTCAAGTAACAGTGCAAGTACCCAAAAAGCTATACATTAACTTTGGTAAGTGTAACTAATTAGTCTGGGCTTGCTGTAATGTTGACACTGTGTTTCTCTTGTGCTTTGGGAACGTCTTGTCTGGTGTAGAGCCGGCATTTCATTATGACACTGGACTTTAAAATGCAGTTTTAGCATTTTAATGTTCTCTCTGGAAATGTCACACGTAATTAAAAACGAAACAAAGAACAAAAGGTTGTTTTGAAGAGTTGTGTGACACCTAGATGGATCATGACAGAGTGGTACACTTATCCCTCTGTGTGTGCACTGCTTAAGGCAAATGAGGCCGAAACTATAACAACTACATTAGCTGCATTAATTATTTTGGTAACATTTTATTTAGACTGCACAATTTTATATCAAGCTCAGTATCAACTTAGTGCCATTTGAGTATCAAGTTGTTTTATAACACACTTCATTTGTGTCTCACAATGCTAATATTCAATTCAGTTATCAACTTAGTATCAAATGAGTATAAATGTAGTACAAATATAGAGTCAAGCTAGTATATAACTTTATTTGGACTACATTAAAATTAACTCAGTATCAACTAGGGGACAATTTAGTATCTAAGTAGCCTTAATAATTCAAAGTTGGCAGGTTTTCATTCAGCACTATAATGAATGTATTGCTTTTAATCATTTAAAAAAAATAAACTGTGCTTTTCCTGAGGATTAAATCAACAAATGAACAAAGACACAAAGAAAAAACAATCAACTAAATACATAAATAATTAAAACACCTTGTTGTTCACCTCCTCAGTTCATTCTAGGCATTTTGCTGAAGCTGTGTATCATCTGACAATGATCAGGTCAGGGTTTAGTGTCTCGCTTACTCGGCAAAGTGTTGAGAGCGAGCTGTAACATATTAATAACAGCACAGTTTCTCTAACTGCTAGGCCAAGTCGCTGTGTGCAAAATAAAAATAAAAAAGGAGGCAAAAACACTTCCAGTTCCTTCAATGTTCAAAAGCCCATCGTGTTTTTGAAGTAGTATACCATTGTTATTGGATGACCTTGGATTTTATTTTTTTTTTTTTTTTCCAGCGAGGGGAAAAACAGTCTATTCTTCTTACTGAGAAATATACAATTCTTTGAATTTCAAAACATTTCTTGCTGCTGTCTTTGGTTCTCTCTGTCATGACACAAAACACAGAATCGAAAATCGAAAAAAGTAAACTGAAAGCTGTCAATATTTTGAAAGAATAAAAAATAAAAGTACGAGTAAGTTCTTATGTGACAACTCATATTTTACCTAAGACAATATCTTGACATTGCACTAAGTCCTAACTATTGGTTATAATGAGAAATGTATTACATATGACATATTTTATATTCCGACATGTTGTGCCAGTGGATAAAAACTTCATTTCAAAAACATTACAAGTGCATTATATTACACAAACAACGTGTGAAGGACTAAAACTCAAGGTGTTTCATGTTTTGCTTAAGCGTCCAACTGATTTCTAGTGTTTAAGCCTCAAGCAACATCCAAAGGGACAAAAAACAAACAAACAAACAAAAAACTAAATAAATAAATTTTGAAGAAACAAACACCGGTTTTGAATTTTAACCTGCTCTGCAATGCAAATACTCTTCATTTGCTGAATCACTGGCTCCCCCATTGATTGCGAGCAATACATTAACCTATCTGCTAATGAACAGCAGAAAACAAATCTGTTAATGAACTAATCTGAGTGTTAGTTCGCTACGGTGTGCATTCACTTATGCAGCCACACGCATGTATCTGTGTGTTTCTTCCCGCTCTGTTTTTGCCACCCTGCTGCAGCGCTTTGGGCCTCTGCGGACTTCCAAGGACTTTCTATGAGCTACAGTCAGTGTTTTGTCAGCATGATGGACGAGAAAGTTTGGGGAATTTAAATTTGAAAGGAAAGCAGGGGAGGCTATTGTGCCCAGACAACACAACGATATGAGGGTTTGAAAACAAACAGCTCATAGTAGATATGGTCTATATCCCTTCACAGAAAATGACACTTTTTCCACCACGAGAGAGGGAGGACTCTCCTTGCACAATGTCATGAATACACACACATGCACATGCACAAACATACACACAAACACACTTATATGGACAAATACATACACATGAACATACACACACTCCTGCTCTCAGAGGGCCTCATTTATCAACATGATGTGAGATCAAACCTCACGCACCCCTTTCACCGACATGACCGACACTTATCAATTTAATCTTTGGCGTATCAATAGGATTAAACTCACGTCTGGTCAGAGCGATCTGATTGTACGTTGACAGATCAACACCAGCTGTAAAACCAGTGCGCACTATGCCTGTTCATAATTAACACATGTGATGTCCTAATTTATCTCATATACATAATATTTACATTCAGTTTACATAATATGCCCCGAATTATGCAAAAATGTGACAATCATAGCCAATGAAAATAAGGATTCAACATGCAGGCTTTATTCATAAGTGTACTTTGGCATTTGCACACACACACACACACACACACACACACACACACACACAGTGCAAAAGCAACAACATCACCTTTTGACCTGCAGAAATTAGAATAAGGTTTATTCACTGACAAAATAAATTATTTTGTAAAATAGAAAAGAAAGCTTTAATCGGCTCTTGACAGCCGCCCTCATGCTGATCACGCTAAAGGAGAAAATGTATTTTCATATCCAAAATCAGTCAATTTTCTGGCTTGTTGAATTTTTAAGTCCAAATCCATGCATTTTACGCTCATATTACATCTCATGACACTTTGATAATTGAGGCCCAGTGTGATTGGTGGGATGATCATACATCACTTTCTTTTTTGCAGAAGAGTTATGAATACGAGGTCATGAGGTCATGAGGTCACACACCAGTTACTTCTACACTGCCGTCAATAATACCTTGCACTGTTTTTGTCTTGTTTTGCCGTTTTTAATCTTGCAGTGCCCTTGCATTCCTTGTTGTGTTGTTATTGCACTCTCGTTTCAAATGCACCACTAGCCCTGAAAAGTTTTTCATTTCACTGTGCACTTGAATTAGGGGGAATGACAATAAAGTTGAAATGAATTGAATTAAACTGAAGTCCAATATGATAAATGGCAGTCTCCCCTCCTTCTTCCTCCCAGCATTGCAGCAGACCTCTGAGGCCTCTCTGTTCACAATAGATCAAATTAAATTTGTATATTTAGAAGTGTTGCAGCATTGAGGGGTCTCGGACCCCTTTTAAGCCTCTGGTGACTCAGTTCCAATGTCTTCGAACAAAGTTTTATTGCTGAGCGACATTAGCCAAAACTCATACTGGCTGGAATTACATTTGGTTCCTGGCAACATTAGCTTATTGAACAGTCTATCAGCAGGAATTGAGAACTATTGGAGCCTCAGTGATTTTAATGGTACACACACAGCTCCCGATTTAATGGGTTAGAATCAACAAAATGGCTCTGGATACAGAAAATCTATCTTCAAAATGGTCACTCAGTGCAATATGGGAAACACTCTGTTCAACTACATTCTGTTCAACTGCACCCCCACCCCTTTTTTCAATGCCTAAACCATTAGATTTCTTAACAAAGTTAGAAAACGGTTTCTTTGTCAGTGCTAGTACAGGATTTGTTTTTCTTATTTGCAATTAACTAAAAGAAGCAGCTTTTTAAGATGCTGTTTTTCAAATTGTTTATACACTATTAGTCTATCAATCTATGTAGTTATCTATGGAGACACGATGCACTAGTATTTCCACTACAGCAGGATATACAGTTTAGACGGTGCTGAGGTTTCTGTTTGCTGTAATTGGAAATGTACCGAATCGCCTCAAAGCCAATCACAATAGAGTGGGATAACCTGCTCCTCCAATGTAAGATTAATAAATTGAGACTTACAACAACTAATCTCCCCAAATATTTATCTTTTCTTGCATGCACCCGCACACACACATGCACACACAAAATCAGACACACACGCGCTCATTAGCAGCTCGACAGGGGAGTGGAAAGTTAATCAGGGCATTAAAACAGCCACATGGAAAAGGTCACTCAACTACACACACACACACACACACACTCACAACCACATAAAGGCTCACACAACAGAGCATACACTCTCCTTGACGCATATTCACACACACATAAACAGTTATTCCAACATATACACACATGCAGATACACCTGCAAGACAGTCACCTAAATCCACTGTGCAGACACACACACACACACACACACACACACAGACAGACAGACACCAACATATATAGCTCTTGGTCAGTGAAACAGTGGTGGAAACATTCCTGATGGGATTATCAGGACAAGGGTTAACAGCAACAACCCTTAATAGGTGGACAAGCCTACGTGTGTGTGTGTGTGTGTGTGTGTGTGTGAGAGAGAGAGAGAGAGAGAGAGAGAGAGAGAGAAAGAGAGGGAGAGAGAGAGAGAGTATGTGGTTATAATTAGACACAGTTGTACTTGTCCAAATTAATCCTTGAATTAATAAGTTAGTTTCCTTTTTTTTTTTTTTTAATCAGTGTTATGATGTAACACAGCCAGCTGCTTGCTGTTTAATTGTTCAACTTTTGCTGCGACACAACACTCATCACTGTCAGTTTTATAACGAGACAGTGAGAAAGAGCAGAGACAACAGGGACAAATTATGATAAACAAACGGTCAAAAATGCCAGAGAGGAGTGTAACATGGTAGTGTCTGATTATCCAGAACTTTATCATTCAAGATCATTCAAGCTTCTATGATATAGCAGAAAAAAAGATAAAGAAAAAAAATATATATCATATCACTCCTGGAGACTGATGTGATATAATTAGAACTTGACAACTATATTAATTACACTTAGTGCTGGTCATTATGTCATGTAAAAATGTAAAAATATTTTTTACAATGATTAAACATAAGAAAGAGGTCTTAATGGCTATAGACATCCAGGCTAAGACTGACTTACACAGCTTAAAAGTGACAGTAGACGTCTCTGTACATGGACATGGACCATGTCTGACTATGTCTTCTCAGATATTTGACAAAAGGTAAATGACCCTCTCTGGTGCATATGCTTGATATTAAAGATTTGGTTGGTAGGTCCAACATTTTTACCTCACAATTTTAAGAAATCAATTTTAAGAAACTAAATGCACTGAGAAAAAAACACACAGAAATATGTAACATAATATTGCTTGGCTGTTCATATCTAAAAACTAGCTGGAGCGCACGAGAGCTTTTATGAGAGCTATAAGCGAGAATAGACCCAATTGTATGTGTCAAATCAAATCAAGTTCATTAATATAGCAGATTTTTAAAAAAACGGAGTTGGCCAAAGTGCTGTAGGCCTATGATTACAGTGAAAGACACAACAAAGGCAAATGAAATCAGTGGTGAAAGACACAAATGGTAGTAAAAAGGCTTGAGAACTGCAGTAATAGGCAAAGATAAGATACAAGGCAGTGTGAAAACAGGTGTACAAATGTAAAACCAGAGCAGAAAAAAGACTTTTGAGAACCAAATTCTAAAAAAATAAAAATATTATAAGATACAAAACCCATTATGGGCAATTGAAAATATACACGGCGTACTGTATGTATGAATGTTTGTGTGTGTATTACGGTGTAAGTGTGTTTATGGCAGCCTTTTTTCTTTGTGCATGCGTCTATTTTTGCGCCCCAGAAAAACATGATTTATTATCCAGCTGCTGCTAAACATTGTCTGACCCTCAAGCCATTTCAGCACTCTATTAGCTATTTATTTGTCATTTAACACTAGCTGGCTCTGACCTGCCGTCGGCCTCGCTAGAGCGCACCTCCATTAACAATGCACATTAATGTGGTGCGGGCTAATGGTCAGCCTCCCCCTGCGTGGCGAGGAAGGAAAGCCAAAGAACTCAACCACACAATGAGAATAAAAGAAGCGCAGGGATGATATCAAGGCCTTGGATTCGGCTCTCAGTGAAAATAAGTTAGAAATGCTGCTATTCAACCAACCTCATTCCGCAAATTCCCAGTACACTCACCTGGGATGCCGTTGAGCAGTGATAAGGCACATGCTAAACCGTTAAGCATGTATTACAATGAACCTAATCCACGTAGATCATGTACCTGTGAAAATGTAATTGCACGCATTTAATATTAACTTTTCGACTTGAATCAGTAAACAGCATCTCTGTGTTTGATGTCCCACAGAACACTGCAACTCAAAGCCTTGACTGAAGGTGACCTGAGCCGCACAACCACCAACACCATGGAGACCTAGATCAGTGAAAGACTTAACAAGCACTCGGAAGACTCACATCGACCCGTGCTAAGCGATCAATTAACAATATCTAGCATTGTAGAACCCAGTAAAGGCCAGGATTCTTTGTAAAGTTTAGCAGGTAGCGGGTCGAGAAGGCAGGTAGTTGATTTAGAGGCTAACACAGGCTTAGACAAAGCAGCAAGAGAGACAGCCTCAAAAAATGTGATAATAGGGACTGTCACTTAGCCACTGAGTCGCTTCGCTGAGTGCAGTGAATTGGAAGATTCAGACCCAGACTGAAATTATGATGTGTCTGTTGACCCACTGGCCAAGGAGGAGGAAGGAGGAAGAGGCAAGGCAAGGCCTGAAAAGCAGGAAACTGTCAGCCTGTAAGATCGAGGATCACCACAAGCCAGGGGTAAATAGTGACCATCATGTCTGTATAAAATAATTACATTAAATTTGATTCAATACTATACAACTTTTATGGATTATTTATTATCCATTTAGGCTATCATGTAGGCTACAGTGTATACTAGATTAACAAAATCTAGAATCTAGAGTCTAATCTTGACCAGGATTTTCTTTGGTTGATTACAGCCCTACTATGATATTTACATTTTAGTCCACTAACTGCTCTACGGCCTTGGAAGAAAAAAACTGCCACACCTGTTAGACTCCAGGTTTCCTGTGTTGTTGTTTTTTTTTTAATGAAAATGTGGGATGAGAGGATACATTATAATCCTGCACAAGAATAGAAACACAAGTTAATTAAGGTGACTGCAAACACTTAACTATCTCCCACACACACACACACACACACACACACGCCGAAACTACTCCGATCTCTCCAGTTTCTTTATTTCATCTGTGTGTCCTCCATGTCCTGCCTGTACTTTCATCCTGAGAGTGTTTGAAATAGACACACACCCACACACACACAAATATAAAGACGGAGAGAGAGAGAGAGAGAGAGAGAGATGAAGTCTGCGCCCTTCAGTCCTCAAGTGTTGAGTGTCCGGGATCAAGGAAATAGTCCTCATTGTTCACAAATTGGTACCCGGGCTTAGGGAAAACAAAGAGAACTAGAGCACAGGACGAAGAAATAGAAAGAAAACCTGGTGTCAAAAAATGACAAGGACGAACAAACAACACAGAGGCGACCTGCTGAAACAGTCTACGTATATGAGAGACAGACGGAGGAAAAAGTCAGAGGAGACGTGATTAGGTAGTGCCTGAAAAAATTGGTTGTTTGATTGACTGAAGTGACAACCCAACTAAAAAAAAAAAAATAAATAAAAATAAAAACTTTTGGCACTCGATTCATCAGCAAGTCTGGCGGAGAATAGCAGTCATATAGACATCAAACTTTTTTAGACAAGATTTTTTTTTTTTTTTTTTTTTTTTTGGCCAGTGGGTCCTCACATCGTCAATATTTTACATACTGCACCTTTAAGAAAAACAAACTCTGCAATTATTTTCTCTAACTTATGATAATTAACTAGTAGAACATACCTTAATGAAATCATTTATGAAATAAAAGCACTTGCAAATTTTCGGTGAAAGTTTTGCACTCCAAAACCAAAGGTATTGAAGGAAAAGCTTATCGTTGTCACTTTATAAATTACAACAGGGGGAGGTAAACGATGGTTATGGCTCTATTGCCGTAACCCATTAAAATGACTCAGCTAAACAAACAAGAAAGCTGTTGTAGCACCGCCGCATAAGACAAATAGGGCTCACTTTATTTATAGCCCAAGTAATCTAAACGGGGGTTAACCTATCATGTATGGGTAATGCCCTATAATCACTTTGTATTGTGTGCCTTCTGTATTGCTTTGTTGCAGCTGAGATTTATGAATGAGTTTAAAAATACATGGAAGTGAGAGGTGTGAGGTGTGAACTAAGAGCTCGGGGAGTCTGAGAGAGACCGGGCGAATTTAAGAACGAAATTGTGCTGGAAGCTGCTACACGTGGAAACAGTGAAACGCTACCGGAAATGCGGGATTATGCACCGGACATCCATCCGCTGGCGAATCCATCAAACTGCCGAGACTGTTCTGAGCTTTTGTTTCCCTGGAGTTAATTGAACAGAGACGTCCGTTTTGAAGTTTCAACTGTTTTGCTGCTGTGGAATTATTAAGACTCTTCCCATGGATTTTTTTTTTTTTTTTTTTTTGTTGACCGTGGGAGTGTTGAGTTTTGGCGATTATTGATTCTTTATATTTTTTTTTTGGACTGACTTTCTGGCTGTGTTGCGAGCGCGCAGTGGAACGGACAGTAAAACCCAGCTGGCGTTTCAGCGCTCATACTTTAATCATTTCATTTCATAATAACTGTGTGTGGAAGAGTATAATTTTGGGGCTGATCATTACACGCTGCAAATAGACTTAACCTCAGGTCTGTCTTTGTCATTTGTTTCCAAATAGAGCACAATTGAGATGAAACATCACACTTACCCTCATAATCAAAATTATCCGGTTTGTATTTGGTAATAATCACGATTCACACGGCTTGATTGTTACACTGTGCTGCCACCGCTGATGACGACTAAGCTCTGACAGATGTGCTTTTTAATGTTACTATGGTTACAAGCTGAGCAGCAGATGAATTTAGAGCAGAGATTAAACTTGAGCCAAACTACGTGTGCAATACAGGGATTTAATGCACACCGACCAGCCAATCAGAAAAGAGTATTCATCCAGACCAGAGTATAATAATTTTTACAACATTGTTTGTAATGGTGTTTGTGAGTGAATAATGTTTATGGTACAATGTTTAAAACAGGGTTTATGATGATGTCTGCAATGATAACACCACTCATAACATTGTTAATGATGATGTCTCTAATGGTAATAATGGAAAACACAATTACCAAGTGAAGAGAGGAAAGAAGAAGGAGAAGCAAAACAGCTCTTGGAGACTGAAGGTTGCTGAGGAAAGTTATTCTGAGGAAGACCGAGATAGACACAGAGAAGTCAGAGAGAGAGAGAGAGAGAGAGAGAGAGAGAGAGAGAGAGAGAGAGAGGGCAATTATATTAGTTGGAAAGCCACAGAGGAGATCAAGCGAGATCAAGAACAAAAGTGAGAGAGAGAATTTGTTGTTCCCCTTTGGGACAGGTCTGATATAAGAGTACTTGGGCCAACTCTAAGACAATCTACAGAGCGTAACAGCACAGCTCTCAGTAAGTTAAAAGCGTGTGTGTGTGTGTGTGTGTGTGTGTGTGTGTTTTCTTTTGTGGTGAGAATTGAGAAACATTACTATTTTTGTTCTAAAAACTGAATTCAGTTACTTCCTCTCTCTTTCTCCCTGGCATGTCGATGTTTGTCTATGTGAGTGTGTGTGTGTGTGTGTGTGTGTGTGTGTGTGTGTGTGTGCTTGTGTCCAGTAGGTGCTGATGTTTTATGTTCAGTGTTAGCTGCTGATGTGCTCATGCTGACTTGGCTGTACAACTTTCTATCAGCACTTTGTCTAAGTCAACACACAAACACATGTGGACACACACACACACACACGCACACACACATACAAACACTCATGCATACAGGATAGAAAACAGCTCTCAGGTGAAATATTCCTTTAAGTACTTTTTCCACCATTGTGAAATGGACAAACAACAGAACACTTATTTGACAAAAAGGTTAAAATGTTGAATAACTCCATCGCCACACAAGTTTTTCTTCATGCCTGATATATTACTTTGTATAAATGTGTTTAAAAATACTTAAGAAAATGTGAAAAGACTGCGACAGTCTCTCTGCATGTCTTTCTGTCTGTTTCTGTCTCTCTCCTCCATGTCTATAACTATGTGTGTGTGTGTGTGTGTGTGTGTGTGTGTGTGTGTGTGAGAGAGAGAGAGAGAGAGAGAGAGAGAGAGAGAGAGAGAGAGAGAGAGAGTGTGTGTTTGTACTGTGTGTGTGAGAGCCTGGATCAATGCTTTACTGGGAATCCCCTCTAAAAGATTAATGAGTTAAAGAAGCTGTATAGGATGCCTGCATGCACGCGCGCACACACACACACACACACACACACACACACACACACACACACACACACACACACACACACACACACACCTGCTCAGCTCAGACAGTTTGATTCCGAGTTTCCATGTCTTAACATAAAGGGCTGTGATTGGTTGGAAATGGTCCATTACCAGACTGATGTTATCAGACAGTCGGGAACTCTGCCCCTATTGGTCCAATTATAGACCATTCACTACTGAACAATAAATGAATTCAATGGAGGGTTTTTTTTTTTTTGTCTCTTTTTCTTCAGGGATTTTCTCCCTCTGTCTGTTTCTCTTTCACACTCTTTTGCTTACTTCCTGTCTCACTGTATTTTTCCATTTCATAGAAGCACACACACTTTCATGATACAGACATGTTTTGGAGGCAAAATATGGACTTCGCTTCTCGTCTCTTCTCTTCTCTTCTCTTCTCTTCTCTTCTCTAAACTCCTGATCTCTCCTCCTGTGTCCCATTTCCAGTTTTGTTCACTTGTCACTGACATTATGATACCCTCGTGTCTCGAAAGCTTCTCTTTCATTTGGTGTGCTACCAGCTCAAACTAAACAAACTTGGTTGGAGTAACCCAGCCTTTCAAACATGTCGAATCCCATATTTGTGTCAATCAATCAGCCAATCAGCCCTCCTCAGGATAAGTTTGTCGGCATTCACACCATGAGGCCATCAGTCATCCATCCCGCCTGCAGGTCAATCATTAGGGATGAAGTAATATAAGATTATGTTGAGCAACATGGTGATATGAATCAGCCCAGCAATCATTCATTTATCAGCCAACCAGCCAGGCGATTAATTGGTTTGACAGAGATCAAACCAGCCAGGCAGCCTGTTACTGAGAGGAGAATAAAGTCCTCAGATGTTACACTGAGCTCCATGTTAAAGTTCATATTATAGGACATTTAGTAAAGCATTATGCTCTTGAGCCCGATATAAGTCTGTATGCTGCCACAGCTCGCCATTCATGTGTATTGTGTTCACTAAACAACTGTCTAAAGGATGGTTAAAAAAAAAATGGACATGTTACAAACATACTCAAAAAGTAGAAAATATATAATGAAGTGGTGGTATTTTTTTTTTTTTTTTTTAATACTGACAGCTGAATTTTTATTGCATGGCGGGCAAAAATAAATTGTTACCCACATTTATTATCAGATGACAGCAATTCATTTTGTCTTTGTCATATGTGCAGTAAAAGCACAAAGACAAAGTGTTTTTTTTTTTTTTTTTCATGCAGGGCCCACTGATAATTTATATTACTTTTACTACATAAATTTGATGGATATGGTGCAAAATAAATAAAATAACTATGGTAACTATCCGTAATATTGAGGTGTGGAAGGCGGATTTGATGATTGAGAGGGGAAATCATCATTTATTTCACTGAATCAAAGGTAAGCCAGCATACTTATTATGTGGAGGTATCAGCTTGATATTGAAGATTCGCACCATAATCTCGCGTTTAGATTGCATTTCATGACTTATCCAATTAGATTTGCTTATGTGAAGATCTGCCAATGTGAAGACTGACGTGTTTTAAGTAAGTCAGAGATGGGTTTACGTGTCCGTGCTGTGCAGCGGCTGTTGTGTCACGAGAGGGTTACGGCAAAATATCGAGGAATTAATTCAATTTGAGCATTTAATTCGCCTAAACATGATCCACTCCCAAGGGTGTGGATAAATTAGGCTCTGGTGTCGCTAAGCGTGTGCCGTGGCATGTCGCAAAAAGTCAAAGCGGCACGTGTCGAGCGCTTGTTAAAATAAATACAGCTTTGACAGTTGTAATACCATGGAATTAGCGCGAGAATTAACCTCTTACTCTCCCTCAACCTCCCAGTCTTCCTCCGCCTCTCTCGCCATTTTTTTCCCCCCTCTCTCTCCTACTTGCCTTTCTATTTCCCGCTCTCTTGCCCCCTCGCTCTCTGTCCATATTGATTAGATGGAGGCAGCGTGAGGCAAAGAAGCTCAGTGAAGGACGGAGATGAAACCCACGCACACATGGCAGCCAGTGACGGTGGTGCAGCACTGGTGGCAAATGATGTCATTGGTAGTAAATCTCCTGCTGACAGCATGGGTGACGGATGGAGGGATGGAGGGAAGGAGAGGAAAACGAGTGAGAGGAGAGGAAGGGATGTGGTCAGCGGGGACAGAAAGAGGGGAGGTTGAAAGATAAAAGAGCGAAGGAACAGAAGGTGAGGAGAGAAGAGAGGACGGGACAGTACACTGCAAAAAAAAAAAAAAAAAAAAAAATCTTTGAACAAGGTGCTCATCAACTTGTTTCCAGAATTTTCTCAAATCAAGAGACATTTTATTTTATTTTTATTCTGCTTTGTTTCAACATATTTAAGAAAAAAAAACAAGATTCTAACACTGAAAATGAGACTAAATGATACGTTAAGATGGGGATTTTTATTTTTATTTATTTTTTTTTTTTTTTTGCAGTGAAGTGTAGGTGAAAGGAATAATTATGAGTGGAACCCCTGGTCTCTCAATCAGGATATGGACTCCCATAAATAACAGGCTCTCTCAGGCAGCAGCATGATGTCACCACACACACACACACACACACACACACACCACACACACACATTACAACCACAAACACTCAGCTAAGCAAAGTAAAGGCAGGGAAAGGCTTTAGATTTAGTTGCGCCGTTTGCTGCCACGGTAAGACGGGAGAAAATTGAGCAAGCTCCAAAATAAACCACCTAATCTACATAGTAATGTACTTTCCTGACTCTTAGCAATTTTTGTTTATTTCTTTTTGTTTACCTCGTCCCGTTTCTATTGTTTGTTCTTGTGCTTCACTCATTGATATTCCCTGGTTGTTCATTGCATTTACTGTATACATCATCCATTAAAGGCTCTGCTTTGTTTCGGGGGACTTGAGATTCCTGTCATTGTGAAGAATTCTTTTGAAAGCGAGCGAACGAACAAGGGAGGGAGACAAGAGAAAGAGGGAATTAAGAAAAATGTGAGACCATTAAAGACGCAGACAGAAGGGGACAAAAAGAGCGAGATTAAAAAAAAGAGAGGAAGAGGTCTCCCTCTGCCCAGAATCTGCATGTATGTGATCAATCCCCTGTGTCTCCACGCATGAGAGAGTCACTGTGTTTGTGATATGAATGATTGTATCACTGCTGGGACGGCATAATCTGAAAGAAACAGAGACATCCACAGCAGCCATGAGCAATGTGCTTTCTTTTATGTTAACAGTCATTTTCGATTCTGTGTGTGTGTGAGTGTGTGTGTTTTTGAGAATGATATCTGGTGGAGCCATAAGCGGCAAGTCTATCACGCACACCAGCCTGGTATCACCAAATGGCGTATGAACAACACATCAATTTGTAAAGTCATTTTGTGCATCATCGCTGCACATGTTTTGCATTCTGTTGTCATTCAACGCCGTCATTTCGGCCGCAACGGAGGTGACGCAGTATAAAGTTTGACAGAATCCACATGGATGGACCAACAAAAGACAAGACTTTCTCACATGAGACCCGAGTTTGATTCCGGGCACAATAAAATATTTAATCTTATTAAATGTTATTAAATTATTAATGTTATGAAATTATTAAATTGTTTTTTTTCTTTTATAAATGAATGAACTAAAAAATAAATATATAATAAATAATAAATAAATGTCAAACCATGACCCTTTCCTAACAGGAACCATGACCACAAAGTATTTTAACACAAATCATGAACTTTTCTTAACTGAATCCATGACGACAAAGTATTTTAACCTACACATGACGTTTTCCAAACCACACACTGCAAAAACTCAAAATCTTACCAAGATTATTTGTCTTATTTCAAGTCAAAAATGTCTTATTACTAGTCAAAATATATCATTACACTTAAAATAAGACATGATCACCTCAGAAGTAACTTGTTTTTAGACAATTGTCTCTTGTTTCAAGTGAAAATTTGCTTGTTTCATTGGCAAAATTTGTTTCTTGTTTCTAGCTAATTTTCAAGTGAATTTTCACTTTTTCCACTGGCAAATTTTGCCAATGAAACAAGCAAATTTTCACTTGTTTCAAGTGAATTTTCACTAGAAACAAGTGAAAATTGTCTAAAAACAATTTACTTCTGAGGTGATCATGTCTTATTTTAAGTGTAATGAGATATTTTGACTAGAAATAAGACAGTTTTGACTTGAAATAAGACAAATAATCTTGGTAAGATTTTGCGTTTTTGCAGTGTAACCATGGCAGCTGAGTATTTTAACCTACACCATGACCTTTTCCAAACCATAACCATGACAACTGAGTATTTTAACCCAAACCGTGACATTTTCCTAACCATAACCAAGTAGTTTTGGTAGCTAAAACTAACCAAATTGCGACTGTTGGGCCTGTTTTCTGTATGCAGACAGCAGTTTAATACACTACACTATAATAGCTGTTTAATATAAATAAGGCTTGTGTCTTATTCTGCCTCAGATCAGTCAACTAGTATCAAGCAAGAAGACACTTGATTCGAGAAAATGCTGGAAACAAACTGTGGCATAATCTCATCCCACTGGCAGTTTTTTTTTTTTTTTTCTTGATTTAAGAAAAACAAGATGTTGAACACTGACTAAATAACTTGTAAAGATTTCGCTCTGTTATGGCTTTTATCAAGGCACTGTGACTCTGACATCTTCACTGTCGGTCGCTTGGAGTGGTGATGATCTAGGAACTGAAGTTTATCCTGCTAACACACTGATGCTAATTTGCTCTGGCGCAGGAAGACAGAGACAAGTAAAGCAGAGCAATGTGTCTCTTCATATAGATAACTGGGATTTAAAGTGTGTGTGTGTGTGTGTGTGTGTGTGTGTGTGTAATATACCACAAAACAACTGTCTGAGCCACTGATATCAGCATTCCCCCTAACTGACTCCTGCTCGTCTCCCACGCTCTCTCGCTCTTTTCTCCCTACATCTGTCATCTTTTCTGTATTCTCTCATCTCTTTCCCCATATCTGTCTTTTCCTCCCACACGTTATCTTTCTGTTTCCCTCTCGCCATCTCATTGTCTGTTTTTTTTTTTTTTTTTTCAGTCACAATCAAAATTCAAATTCAAATTCAAGGATGCTTAATTGGCATGACCTCTGGTTCTCGCTTTCTGTCTCCCCGTGGGTTTTTCTTTCTTTTTTCCTTTCAATTATTTTCCTCTGTTGCTGTAAAGTGACATGTTTTTCTGTAGCTGGAGTGCTGCTGAGTGAGTTTCATATGTTAAATCAGAAAAGCTGAATGGAGAGAGAGCAAATCTCTGTATATCAAAGAAAAAGAAAAGTTTTTAACGCACGACTGAGGTACAGAGTCACAGTCTTGTGTTAAAGAGCTTGTGTAATAAAAAAAAAACACCAGATATGCATTTTTCAGATCATTCAAATATGTCATGTCAAATATGTCATTATACACTAAGAGAGTATACTGAGCTTATATACTGTTCTGAATTCACAAAAAACTGAACATTGGCATAAAACTAACTTCATTATCCTGCATTAGCTGTTTGCCACCACATCCACATGAACTGTATTTAAAATAACAGTTGCTTCATAACTATTTTGATCATATTCCAGCAACTGGCCTAACATTGACAGTGAGCGAACCGAGCCATTTTTGTGTAGATACATGCCACATTTAATCCGCTCACGCTGAATAATGTGAGCCAAATCAGCTGGTAGTGTCTCTGAAGCTTCTTTCCTTTCATCCTCAGATGGAAAACATAAGTTATTAGTCAACATTAGCTGATGTGAAAGAGAAAATGACACCTCATTTAAAGGACCATACTGGTGATTTTGAATGTTTGGCTGGCCCATTTACTATAATTTACTCACATTTGACATCGCAACAAACCATTTTGCAAAGTAACGTCATGCGGGGGTGCTAACAATTTCGCACCACATAACCAAAATCCTGCAATTTGTAAAATTTGAAAATTCAAGCAAATGTTTCCCCTTCACTGTGCCTGGTGTCAAGTCATCAAAACATAACAGTACTGCTGCTTTTAGGAAAACGAATACGGGCGATTTTATTTCAGTGATGGAATATTTATGTGAGGAAAGTTTGAAGTCTCTGGAAGTTCATTTTCAGCTCATAGTGGAATGAAACTGGAATAAAAGGTAGTCAAAATGATATCAGATTTCTAAAATGTGACTGTTTGATTTGGGAAAGGATTAACAGGAATATGAAGTGTATACTTTATGTAGAGATTATGCGAAATCACTGATATGGCCCTTTAAAACTAATTAATTCTTGAGAACATTTTGGTTGGTCCCTCGTTTATCGCGGGAGTTACGTTCTAAAAATAACCCGCAATAGGCAAAATCCGCGAAGTAGTCAGCTTTATTTTTTACAATTATTACAGATGTTTTAAGGCTGTAAAACCCCTCACTACACACTTTATACACTTTTCTCAGACAGGCATTATCATTTTCTCACTTTTCTCTCTTGTTTAAACACTCTCAAAGTTCAAACCTTCGTAGAAAAATAAGTCCAGTATTATAGAATGAACGCATTCTGTACTGTACAGGAGACACGGCACGGAGGAGATTGACTGACAGTGGTCTAGAGTCCCTTAGCCAATCAGGACGCAGAACACAATGCGCTGTAAAAAGAAAAAAAAAAAGCATGCAAAATTGCACTAAAAAAATCCGCGAAACTGCGAGGCCGCGAAAGGTGAACCGCGTTATAGCGAGGGACCACTGTATTTTTTTCTCCTATCATCTGTATTTTGCAGCAGTGAGGTTGGACAGTCGTATCCTGGCATGTGCATCTCCGTCTCTTTCCAGCTGAAAAACCAGTCCTATCGATATCTCGCTTGTCTCATTTTCCTCGGCTGTTCCATCACGGCATCGCTGATAAATCACCCGTGCACAGCTGCCATTACAACCTCCTGCCTTCTGTTTTGTTTCCGAGGGGAACGCATTTTCATGAACACTGCGTCGTAACAGCTTCCGGCTTCGTCGCCTGCTCAGATGTTCACTCGCTGCAGTATGAACTTGCTCCGGAGCATTCGAAGATTGTACAAAGAAAAAAAAAAGAGAGAGAGAGAGAGAGAGAGAGAGAGAGAGAGAGAGAGAGAGTATCAGAGACTAACTGATGGAAACACTCGTAAAACTGGGTTGACAGCTGGATGGAAATGTAGCTTCTGTCTCCTTACATGTTTGTCTCTTTTTTTTTTCCGCTCATGTTCCATCTTGCTCCTGCCATGTCGGTTTCTCTGTCTCTCCATCTGACTCACTCTCTCTCTCCTGTCTCACTCCGCCCTCTCTCATCCCCTCTCAGTCTCTCTCACTTATCTTCCTGTCTGGTCTCTGTCTTCTTCCCTTCCACTGCCCCCTTTTTTTTTTGTCTCGCTCTCTCTTTCGCGCTCTATCTTTCTTTCTTTTGGGTGACATTGACTCCGGCGTATCTGGGATTTGTATCTATTTATCTGTCTCCTTATCGACCAATCAATTTCTCTCTCTCTCTCTGTCTGTCTCTCTCTCTCTGTCTCTCTCAATCTGAAGACATTTTTCTACCAGTGCTCCATATTGTCTTTGTTCAGTAACTCCCTGCTGTCATTAATTATGAAGCCTCAAATGGATTTCCTATATGCTCCATGTCACACACACACACACGCACACACACACGCACACACACACACGTGCGCACACATTGCATGCATGTCTGCCTCTTCATCTACATTTTGTACAAATCAAGTCAGACCTAGCAAGAGTCTTATCCACTCATCTGTATTGACTGTGCATGTGTGTGTGTGTGTGTGTGTGTGTGTGTGTGTGTGTGTGTGTGTGTGTGTGCTCTTGGCCAAGTTAGGCCAACCCCAGGGAATCCTGTCAATCAAACCAGCCAGCAATTTGTCAGAGGAACTAAGGCGCTTTCCAAGATAGAAAGGTGTTTATGTGTGTGTGTGAGCATGAATATGTAAGAATGCATGCTTTTCTGTGTGTGTGTGTGTGTGTGTGTGTGTGTGTGCGCATGCACCTCTTAGTGTGTGCATATATCTGATTTATTTGAATGTTTATTCATACAAGTGTCATGACTTCTTTGAATGTGTGTGTGTGTGTGTGTGTGTGTGTGTGTGTGTGGCAGCTGATATGTACTGGGAAATGTTAAGGCAGCTGATAGACAGTGAGTGACAGCTATAGTATCCCTTGGTAGATCTCTCTCTTTCTCTCTCCCTCTCTCTCTCTCACACACACACACACACACACACACACACACCTCTCCAGAGTCAGCAACCCAGGCAATGCTTCTTTTTTTCCCTCTATTGCTCTTATTAATACTTGCATCTGTCTGCGTCTGTTATTCCCCTATGTCTTGTTTTCTCACCTTCTCACTCTCCACCTTGCTCGCTCGCCTCCTCTCCCTCATCCATGTTTCCTTTTAAAAATAAAAATGTCATCACTAAAATACAGTTTAATCTTTCACTGAAAAATTCCTGGAGCAAATGAAAACATCTGCCAATGGGCTGCGATAACACCTTTTTTGTCAAAAACGTTCAGCTTGTATTTCTCGCATCAAGTCGCTTTATGTTAGAAGAGGCACATCACTAGGCAACAGCTGCTTCTCCGCTGTTGCTGAACTGGATACGGTTTTGACCGTGTCCTTATTTTTTTTTAAAAATCCCAACTTTGGTCTATGAAGATAAAATCTTTATTGTAAAAGTAAAATCTTTACTGCAAAATGCAACAATTAGACAACATGAAAAACACATTTCATCTTCATAGGCCAAAGTAGCATTGTGTGACTGACTTCCTTGAGCTTTTTCTTTCCCGTTGGTTAATCAACCAATGCCACTTTCCCCTAAAGGTGATAGATTGACTGCCCTTTTCAACATGCATGATGATCTTTCTCTCTCTCTCTCTCTCTCTCACACACACACACACACACACACACACACACACAAACACTAATTTATCTTTGTGCATCTTATGTGAACTCTTGGTGGAGACATGACTGCATTGTGAAACAGAAAGCATGCCTTTCTCTCTTTTTGCTTCTCTTTTCATCTTGTATTCTAGGGAGAAAAAAAAATGAAATACACTCACAACTGTAACTTGATCTGACTGAACTCACTGCACACTCATTGTAATGTTACACAGCTGGGAATACCACAACCACTAGTATAATTAAAAATAGATGATTTCCTATAATATTAGCAAATTATGACCATGATCTCGATTGTTTCTGTGAGGAAATGTGAGTAACAGCTAAACCTCCGACTGCCGCCACAGCAGGTCCACGTCCCAGCTCCACAACACGTCCCACCACAGCCTCACAGCGAGTGAGCAGCTCACTCAAATCGGTCAAATGACAGCAGCTCCACATCATCACAACTAACACACAGGAAGTCTTACCCTAACTCCACCAGCGGCAAACTAAACAACAATAAAAACAACAACAAAATAACTTGGCAATTTGTGAAACAGGCAACATGAAAACAGCTGGATGAGGATGGCCAGCGCGAGAATTCACAACAAACAGCAGAAACCGTTCAGTTATTTAATTTCAGTGGAAAGAAAACAGGATGAATAAACAGAGTAGAGCAGACTAGAGTGATGCCAGGTAGAATAGAATAGAGTAGGAAAGAGGGGAGAAGAGCACAGTACAGTAGAGTCAATAGAGTACTGAGAGCATAATCGAATCAAGTATAACAGCGTAGGAAAGAGGAAAGCAGAGTAGAGAGTAGAATAGAGTAGAGTACAGCTGAGTAAAGAGGAGCAGAGTAGAATAGAATAGAACTGAGTCGAATAGAACAGAGTAGAGTAGAATAGACTAGAGTCGACGACAACAGAGTAGAGTAGAAAAGCGTAGAGTAGAGCAGACTAGAGTCAACTAGAACAGAGTAAAGTACAAATTTGAGCAAGGTAAAGGAGAATTGCCTAAAGCAGAGCAGACAGTAGAATCGAATAGAGTAGACTAAAGCCGAGGAGAGAGAGTACAATAGACTAGAATGAACTAGAACAGACTAGAGCAGACCAGAGTATAGTGGAGTAGAGTAGGGAAGAGTAAAGAAACATAGAGTAGAGTAGAGTAGAGTAGAGTAGAATAGAGGGAAGCAGACAGGAGTGGAACAGATTAGAGTCGATCAAGTCGAGGAGAGCAAAACTGAGCAGAGTTGAGTTTGAGTGGAGCTGCATAATTAAGGAGTTGAGTCGAGTCATCATGAGTATAGCACTGGAATAGAATAGAATGGAATAGAACAGAATAGAATAGAATAGAATAGAAACGCTTACTCACCCAGCTGACTGCGTTTCTGAGCGTAGGCCACCACCACCGCAGCCAGGACTACACAGCACAACGACGTCACAAGGTTTGCCATCTGTAGACGCACACACACACACACACACACAATCACACACACACACACACACACACACACAGGAGAACTGTCAGGGTGTGTGTGCGTGAGAGAGAGAGAGGGGAGTGTGTCTAAATATGTCCCCTTGATTGACCGACAGTCCCATAGATGCCTACAACAAAATGTGAGAGAGGTAGAGAGACAGCTGCTTCCTGCTCTCTCTCTCTCTCTCTCTCTCTCTCTCTTTCAGTGTCTCTCTATCTTTTCACTCTGTCTCTCCTTCCTTCTTGTCAAAATCCCGTTTTCTAATTTGCGGCCCTTTCTTCCCTGCCTCCTCCTATCCTTTTACTAAATAACTTCTCTCTCCTTCGCTCTCTCTCTCTCTCTCTTTCTCTGTCTCTGTCTCTGTCTCTCTCTCTCTCTTCCTCTGTTCATCAGCCTAATGGGTCCATCCTCTTTGGGATGGGCAATGGCCAGCAACTCTTAAAGGGACAGTTGCACCACAAACAAATACATTCAAAACAAACACCAAATGAAAACCCCACCGTCTTATCCCGCTCTCAGAGAGGCATCACATCCCCTGAAAAGTCATAATTTCAGGAAACGAGATAATCTGGTTGATCAGCTGATCGTTTAGAACGTGTTACTGATGATTTGGTTTTGGATCCAGAGTCAGGATTCATTATCTCCATCTGGCAGACAACAGTTTGGGAGTGACTCTTTTCTTCCATTCTTGTTTATGAAAGATGCAATTCACTTTGGTGGCATCATTCAGAAATCGCACATGGACTAACATTTGAGCTTGCAAACATTCAATAGCTATTTAACTATGTATCTCACAAAAAAGAGCCTTATATATCACAGATCTTACAAACAACGTTATTAACATCCTCGTCACTGGTTTGAAAATCTTCCAAAACGATAGAAATGTTACTTCCTATCAAGGCGACAGTATTTCCATTTGCCACCCTGACGCTCTGGCTCATAGATTTCTGGTTCATAAATTGCGAGCCCTCTGACAGACAAAACCCAAAGTTGATTTAAAGCCCATCTCCAGTGTCCTCATGACCTCAGACAAATTTTCACAACTCCTCCGGAAAAAGTTGATCTCGGAAAAGTGATGTACGAGCCGTCATCAGCGCACAGGGACACGGTTTAACCCCCGGCACACACACACACACTGAGCCTCAAATGTAAGACTTTATGCGAGATGGCCTTTCAGTTTGACTTCCTGTGAGTAAAATGTGTGCATTTAAGTGTATGTGCACATGCGAGGAGCAAAACGAGAGAGGCGAAAGTGAATATCCGTGTTCTTTTAATGCACAACTCCAGCTGTTACGAGACGCTGTCATCCCCCATCACCTCTTGCTCTTTGTTTTGCTTCAGCTGTTTCGCCTCTCTCCCTTCTTCGTCTCCTCTCTCTCTTTCTTCTTTCTCCTCTCATTTTCTCCGTCAGACTACCTCCATCGGTCTTAAATTAGCACAAATTCGCTCTCCTCCAGTAGATAGATATCTCTCCATTCCTCTGCCTCATTTTCTGATCCCCAATTCCCTTTCTCTCGCTCGTTCTGTCGAGGTTTGACATGAGCACCGCTACACCATGTTTCAGTGTCCCGGAAGTAAAGAAACGTATCTGCTAGTGATGCTGAGTGACATCCAAGAACATGAGAAAGCTTTTACAGTCTGACTAAAATGTCAAAAAGTACTAAAAAAAGTCAAAGGGATTAAACGGACAAAGGAACAATTTCATGAACCATCAAACTAATGGTATTTTAAAAAAAGGAAAAACACTCAAACAACACGCTAAAAAAAAACAAGAAAGGCTTTCATAAACTGCTAAACTAATGGTGCTGGAAAGAAAAGGAAGGGCTTTGTAGAGACAATGCATTAAGGAAGGTGGAGAGTTTTTTTTTTTTTTTCTCACAAAACATTACAGAACTTTGAACAAACTTTTCTGATGTCAAACCAACACAGAAGAACTAAGAGACGGTTTTTCTCTTTTAAGAAATCACTTGAACTACTGTGCTGAAAAGTTTCCTGCCAAGAACATTTTTCTGGAAATGAAGAAAAATCACAGGAGAACACTTTTTTTTTTTTTTTTTTTTTTAGCCTCACACAAAACCAGGAAGAAACAGAGAAAAGTTTTCTTCGTACTTAACACATACGTAATATATGTTGTGGTCTAATGAAAACCTATCTCAAATATGTCTAACCACCATGCATTACTGATTAAATCTAATAATCATGTTGCACGATCACTGATAGCAGGAGATTTTGCACAGAGCAACTCATTTCTCTCTTATTTATTCGTTGCACATTGTGGACTTAGCTAAGACAACTGTCTCATCTCTATACGTTATTACTCAGTCTTTATAATTAAGCAAATTTGTCACTAATTGGTATTCCATCCACCTAAAGGTATTTGATATCTTGAAGAGAGGTTGCTGCAGTGCTTTTCCATTTTACACCATTAACAATTAAAAACTAAATAGCTGCTGAGGATGTTATGTGAGGCATTTTTAAACATAAATGTATAATTGTCAAATTAATTATGGCACTTTTAAAATGATTACCATAAAACAACGAGAGCATGGTGGAGCTGATTTATAGCTCTTATAACCTCTGACATTTCTCCACGTGGTTTCCTCTCCCTTTGGGTTGACCGAACTGGATAAACATGCTGGAAGTGATGTTTCTATCGACTGCTCACTCCTTCCACCACCTACTACAGCAAGAAATTCTGAAAGCTTTACCTCCACTGGCTCTGGAAAACCAGCGCGCCTTTATTGTTTTGTGCCATCCAATAATATTCCTCGGTGCCTTCGAGCAAGCCATCAGATTTCCCTCCATATCCAACAACACAATTAAAAATGCAGTGCAGAGGCCACTAGAGGCTGACAGTCTTCTTGCCAATGGTTTTGTTTACAATTACACTAATGTCTCAAAATTATTCTGGTTAAGATTTAAAGTTGCCCAGTGTCCTTTGTGACCCACGTAGCATATTCTTCTAGTACACCATGAGCACGGGGCTGACAGATTGTACACACACAAATGTAACTGATGCAGCTTCCATATAAACTTCCAAATGAAGCTCTTTTGAGGTGGGAAATGCAACATATTTATTATGCAAAATTTCGAACCAAAACACAATATGTTTTGGCTTGAATTTTTGACTGTTAAGAAAGCCAAGTGTATTTTCAAGGAAAACTACTTTAGATGCCATTAAGGCTACATCCACAGAGAGATCAGTTTTTTTGCAAACACAACTTTTTCTTTCTATTTTGACATTCTGTCTACATGTTTTTAGTCACGGAAAATGCAGCTTTTCCAAACAGCCATGTGGTCAGGTGAAAGCCTTTGCCTTGTTGCACACATTCAAGGTGGGGCACTCACCTCACACAGGTGCCACTTTGATCAAGCAGTTATTTTTAACAACTTCAACAATTTTTTATCACACTGCTTCACTTTTCATACAGCTTTGGACATTGTTAAGATATTTTATGTTAAGATTTGCACTTGTAGCTAACTCTTGGCTTGGCAAACCACTGCAGTCCCTCTTAAGCTTCTTTGCACAGGCTCACATCACGGATGTGTTTTTGCGGTGTGTGTGCAGAGATATTTTCCAAAACTATCCAAGTGGTATGGCCTAATGATGGTAAAACACTGTGTTTAGCATATTTAATGCTCCACAGATACATTGTCACCGTGACATGCATGACCACTGCTGAGCGCTGCTGCATCTCCATGCCAAAACCTTACCACAGATAATCATCTACAAGTTTACATAGCTATAAAAGAGCAGAGCGTTGAATGTTGTATGGATGCCAAAATGACTTGATGGACAAACATAAGGAAAACAAGTGAACAAAACAGTGTAACCACTACAATAAATTTCCATGAATGGACTCGAGGGCAGATCATGATGTGATGAGGCTCCTGGGCGCAAGCATTTTCGCAGCCCCCCTACATCCACCAAAAATCACACACAAACACACAAGACCAATTTAAAATGCTCAGTATGTTGAGGAAATTCAATTAGATTTTCATGCAGACCATTTCGGAGAATATATAGTATGTTGGGAGCCAAAGTTCAGGGCGGCAATGTAAATAGCTGTCATTACATAGACTACTTTAACCCTATAAAGCCATTTGTATCATATATTATACACATTTTCAATTCCATTTTTCGTGTTCAGTTTAATCAATACTTACCAAAATACTGTTGTATACCTTTGAACACTTCCCCTGTTCACCCTGGACCATACCATTGGCACTTCAAGTACATATCATATATCATACACCAGAAAGGTCGTGTAATAACATATTTTTTGAATTTTTTTTAAATATATTTTGTTATAGGACTAAATAAAGGGTTCAATTTAAAAAAAAAAAAAAGAATTTTCTGCCAATTCTTTCATAGTTCAGGCTTTATAGGGTTAAGTACTTTGCATTGCAGTGACATTGACAGTTCAGTGTGCTGCATGGTTTTACACATTTCGAATGTCTGATCTGATGATAGCAAATGTCAAGTGACTGTTTACAAATACTGTCATTAACATGCAAGTTTTTGTAGCAAACAGATGTGTTCAACGCTGTTTCTTTTGTGCTTTGCCAAAACAACACACACGGTATGATACACATTATAGATCTGGATATATTTTTATACATTTGACCAACTTTTACTTTGTGGTGGCTGTGCCAATTTTGTGGCTATCTGTCCCTTTCATATCATCTCCATCTGTCTGTGTCTATTTGTCTCTCCTAGTTTGCTGCTTTGCGGTCTGAGGCCCTCAAAGATCCTTCGTCACGACTCCATTGGTTTGGTCTGTAATCCGTCCTTGCATGGATTGACCACAGTGCCCTGGCAACACAGTGATGAGCTGTCTTGTCCTCCGTACGAGTGTTTACTATTGTCCAAACAGGCAGGACCTACATAATACCGTATTTCTTATGCTGAAGTGCCAAGCAGGCAGTTTTACCTCCTTCATCCTTTTCATTAAAAAGTCTCATTGAAAGTCTCAGCACACATGCACTCAATGGAAAAATACTCAACCCATTGAAACATTTCACCATAATCTTTGATATTAAGCTTCAAAAACTTCTAACTTCGTCCTTCCTGTGTGTGTGTGTGTGTGTGTGTGTGTGTGTGTGTGTGTGTGTGTGTGTGTGTGTGTGCGCACATTTGTGTCCGCTTGTTTGTTTGAAAGACAGAAAAGGGAAAGCGTCTTTGTGTGAACGCGCGAGAGAGATACAGAAAAGTGTTGTGTAGGTGTGTATGTGTGTGCGCGCGTTTGTGTATTCGTGTGTGTGTGTGTTTGCACCGGGGTTTTTTTTGTAGGCTATGTGTGTGTTAGTAAGGCAGTAAAAGAGAGTGTGTGTTTGTGTGTGTGCGGCATAAAAAGAAGAGTGTTTATCTGTGCCAGTGACTTTGAAAGAGAAAAAGAGTAGTGAAAGTGTGTGTTTCCCTGAGAGTGATAAAGTGTGTGTGTGTGTGGGCATGTGAGTATGTGTGTATCTATTTGTGTGTGTGTGAGTGATTGGCAGCTCATATGTATTTCATCAGGGCAGATATTGAGGAGACTGACAGGGGGTGAAATTAAAATTGCATCCCTTGTCAGAGCATCACAATCCCCATCTCTGCTCTTCATTCTCTAAGTGCTGGTTAGCCCATCAAAACGGTGCGTGCGTGTGCGTGAGCGTGCGTGTGTGTGTGTATTCGCAGGGGTTTAAATGCAAGGGCGTGCGTGTGCTCAGGATTCTCTGAGTGTGTGCAAGTGCCAGAGCGTGTGTGAGTGTCTGTGTGCCTGCGAGTGTGGCGTATTTAGCCCGTCTATCAGCAAACAATACAGTTTTGAAATCTGACAGCTTCAGATCACTCGCATAATGACAGCCCACAGGCGCTTAGCACTGCAATCACACACACTCAATGCACACGCTCCTCCCTTCATCCATCCATCCATCCACCTATCTTGCCATCCATCCTGTAACCCCCGCCCCTCCATATATTCCTCTCTTTTCGTTCCTTATTTATTCATTCATTTCTTATTGGCGGGGAAAGGGCTGAATAGGCGCGATTCTTTTGCCTGCTTAATTAAAATATATAATTCATCGCTGCGTCAAATGATTTTGCCTCTGCGTCTTTGTGGAGTCCGGTTTGGGAACATTTGCATTTAAATTGGAAAGCCAGGAGGGAAATACGCGAGGCGGGGTGCGGGCTGTGTGATGATAGGAGGCATCATTCTCTCTAAGAAATGCACATAAGTATTCTTTCTTTTTCCCTCTGCTCTTCTTTCTTTTCTCACACTATGTGACACACACAATCACACAGGTAGGGTGGCCCTAACAGTGAAAGAGACCGCTCTGTATTGGAAAGGTCACAGATTCATTCCCGGAAAATGAGTGCCCATCAACAACCATATGTCAAGTTAAACTTTCCACAAGGCGCTGAACCTCTATTCGCTCGCTTACTGTGCGTCACACTCGATAACACATCAAATAAACGAATAAATATAAATGTAACAATGAAATGGACACACGCATTCTCTCTCTCCCATTCTCCCAATTCTCTTATACAATCAAAAACAAAACAGCTGAACTTCCTCGGCGTCAGCGTGCTGTCAAAAATGAGAATAATTCATTACAAATGTGTCTGGAGAGAGAATAAAGAGAGGCATTCTCCTGGGTAATAAATGAGCTCTCTGATTTATTGTGAGAGCAGAGTTTACAGCCCTCAAGAACATCAACCACAGCTATCAAATTTACTGGAGAAACTAATAATACATGACTTGAATTGTTGCTCATAAGACCATCACAAGGAAGCTGCACGTGAGTTTTGTTCTAAACTAACAGATCCACCATAAAAAAAAACAAAAAAAACTGACAACTGCTCCCATAAAATGTCTGATGTCATAAGATTTCTTGATCTCCACCTCGTCCAGTAATGCCCACAGGGACAGTTTGTCATATTGCTTATAATGTGCAACGACTGCCCAACAACACTTCAGCATGGTCTCTGGTGGGGCTGCTCATACTTTATCTGCTCCTCCTCTATGCATACCAGTCGAAGCACCAGTAAAGTGTGTATGTCCACATAAAAACACAGAAAATTAGCTACCACAGCTCCATGTCAGCTTTCTCCAAAACAGCTCAAAGGGATGGGGACTCGTTACATTAAGACAAAAAAGGTTTAAAAAACAAAACAAAACAAAACAAAACAAAACAAAACAAAACAAAACAAAACAAAAAAACATGCAGCACAATCTGTATTTTCTGTATGTTCTGATCTACAGTGGTGCATATTGCATTAACAAATCACTCTTAGATCTAATTTCTTTTAGTACAGTCATAGCCAAAATACTAAACAAATCCTAAAAAAGCCATTAAAAACTTAAAATTGATTGGTTCCATAAAAATACATTAGAAATTTTGAGTATTGGGTCATTTTGGTACCAGTGATGAAGGTCGTTCTTTTTATTAAAAGACACAATTTTTGTTGCCAAGCTTGGTGTCTATATAAAGCCAGCACATTTGAAAGTTCTTCAGACACACAAATGGCTAAAACAAGGAACCTAACGCAGGAAACACGCCTGAAGATAAAGATTAAACTGTCTAGAATTTAGTTTTGTTAGTTTTTCTTATAAACAATAAACAAACAAAAAAATATATAATTTGTATTTGTTTGTATCTGTCTATTGCAGCCACACTTTTTGAAACACAAAAAAGATTTTTCCATAAATATTTCATGATAATATTTGAGATTGTGAGATTGTGTAAAATTTTAAGGGTGTCCGAAAACTTTTTTCCACCACTATATTTTTGCACCAATATTTGGCATACTATTTGTGCATACTGTCCACTAGGTATGGAGGCAGTGCAGGGTTATGCTGCATCTTCTGGTGGACCACTGTTTTTCCATTTGTGGCCTGTTTGTTTCCAATGCCGCCTGCATCTGTGAACTGTGGAAATATACTATTTACCCAGCTGCTTGTACCGTGCAAATCTCACTCCATGCAGCAGAGGCTCTCTTCTTGTGTTGGCATTGCCTGACATACCCAGCGATTACACCATCATATTCCTGGCCGGAGGTCATGCTGAGCTGCTTTTGCTGCTGGTTCATCTGAGTTCCCTGTCTGTGTACTCAGGTTCAAATAAATAAGGTTGGGCAAACTACTGTTGTTCCTCATTTCTGTTGTCGGAGTTGTCAGACATTTTTTCTCTCTGGTTCAAATCAGATAAGTACAGCTGTAAGTCACTTGGAGCAGAACTCTTGCTACTGGTTTGATGTGAACTTAGGAGCGTAAACACAATGGTCAAAGGTTGCTTGTTCATATCCTGTATAAATGAAAACATAGTGTGTGAGAGAAAGCAAACAGGCACGGAAACAACGGAAACAAGAGTTTTAGTAAAGAATTACCCAAAATACTAGTGTTAATATTGATCATTTAGACCCAGTATATATGCATATACACTCAGCGGCCACTTTAGTAGGTCTATCTATCTATCTATCTATCTATCTATCTATCTATCTATCTATCTATCTATCTATCTACTATATATGTGTATGTGTGTGCTTCACAGCATGTAAGTAAATAATAACAGGTTGCTCATGCTCTCTGTTCCCTTTTCTTCTTTCAAAAATAAGGTTTGGTCATCCTAAAATATTAAACAGAGAACTGATGATAATACAATTCTTTGATGTTTCATGAGTTCACTAACAACAGATGACGATCAATACTATATGATTTATGTTTTATAACCTACCTCGCACTTTATTGACATGGCAATATAACCATATACACATACATTTCACTCATGCAATTGGAAAAGCCACGCTGTGCCGGTGCTACATTTCTGTTCGGAGTCCACTGAGTTTCAAGGTGCTGTAGTGGGCTGAGATCTAGGCACTGTGCAGGCAATTAACATAAACTAAAGTCACTGTCATGTTCCTGGAGAGATAAAGTTGAATTTTCCTGCTGGGAATAGCTGGAGGTCTGCTGCTTCTGAGACGCTGGAACAGTGTGTCACCAACAATCACAACAGATTAAAAGTCAGCTACATCATGAATCTTTCAATTTAACATTTAGCGACAGAGCAGCTGAACTTCTCCATCCTGTCTGTACAGTTTATGTCCTGAATCACAACTATACAACCCACCATCTGGAGGAATGGGATGCTGGCGTAAACAGGGAAACTGACCGACTAGATTTTTAATCAAATAGGACTTCCTGGTAAAATAAAGGTAAGATAAATACATAAATACTGTGGTGGCCACTGAGCGCACAAAACATTCACATACACTTTCATAGACACAAATACACGTGTTTGGAGAAATTTCTAAAATATAAGGCCCCTGGGGGATTTTTTTGCTCTAAAGAATAAAGTTTCTCTGAGAGCGTACATAGACACATGAAACTCTGCAATGACGGAGGTTCATCCAAGGGGAACAAGGGGGAAAATACGTGGAACTTTCCAAAAGCATATTCTAATTTCATCATCATGAGAAGTCAAACCTTGAAACTCTGAGGTAAGTTGTCCTGTCCAGAGGCTACACCTGTACATCAAAAGCTTTCTCGCTGCAGAAATGCGGCTCCTGTTCTGTGCATCGCTCAAAGAAGCGACTAACGGACTTACTTTTGACACACTTGTCCTACCTCGGGGCAATGATACACAGGCCACTTTTTCAAGGCAATGCAGACAAGCAGTTTTGTCAGCAAAAAATGTTTTCAGTCCAAAAAAAAAAAAAAAAAAAAAAAAAAAAAAGTATATATTTCCACCAAATTAAATCACTGTAAAACTATATTTTGACTATTTTAAACGAAAAGCTACAACAGAGTGAACAGCTGCTATAATGAGAACAAAGCTGTAATTATCTGCCCCCAAAACTTTTTTTCTTAACAAAGAACAAGTGTAAGATATTATTCAATTAAAATCAAGAAATTTGACTTTTATGTAAATGTGTTCCTTAAAGCTTCTGAAAGCGATTTCTGACCACTAGAGGGTTTTAAGAGCTCCAACTCCAATTGTATACAAAAAACAAGGCAGCTTGTTTGTACAAAAGTGAAAGTGAAAGCAAAAAATTCATTTTTGGGCCGAAAATGAAGGTTACCTTTCACTCTCACCAAACTCTTGTTGGTTTACTTTGATTATTTTGTCTTTGACCTAAAAATAAGAAACAGTGGTGACGGTGCACACTTTTAGCTATAAGATAAGCTGCTTTAAATGAACTTTTCCTGTCACCACGGTACTGACTGCAGCGACAGCGGCACTTGAGTAACAGATCTGCAATTTGGATATGTTTATCTGCAGAATGTGTGATTTCACATATGCTTTGAAAGAAGCTGAAGAGGCAAAGGGGAGAGGAGTGGGCGGAGCAACAATCTGGGTCAGAAAAGAGACAAAAGGTGAAAAACATGGAAATGGCCGGGCCTGGTGACTTGGTTTATATAATTAGGGGTACAAAAGTCTACATAGCTTAGGTTCAGGCTTGTTAATAGATTCTGAATGTACTTAGTGCAGGTTTAAAATGAGGGGAAAAAAATGAAAAAAACAAAAAACAAAAAAATAATTAGTTGAATTAGTTCCATGTTAGATGTGTTTCTGTGGAGCTGAAGGACAGAGTAAACATTTAGCTCAGCCTCAACCAAAACAGTGACGCTAAACTTTGACAAGTGTTTGTCCGGATAGGATTCCTGAATAAATTGGCTCAAATGTTAATGAGTTTAGTGTGCGACCCTGACTACCATAATAACAGGAAATAAGGATTTATGGCACCTCATCCATCAATAACTGTCTGGATGATGATCCCTTTTACTAAACACACATACACATGCTCACTCATGCCTGCACAAATACAGAATCGCACAAACCTATTGGCACTCTAACCTTTGATGGTACGCTCTCCATCCAATAATAACACTTCCTCATTCCCATAATGCTTTGCCTTGCTCGGCAACACTAATTCTCTCATCAATCAAGCAGGATTGCTGCAGATTACCCACAAGCACCGGGGAGAAACAAGCCGGATGGTGCGGCTGCTGGCATTTTGGGCACTGCATACAAACATGCATACACACACACATATACACACACAGAGAGACTCACACACACACACACACACAGACGTGCACAGTTGGCATTTGGTGATGTGTGTTGATAGCTGGATGGCTGTGACCTTTTTCACAGTCGTTCTGCCTGTAATTGCTTGCTAAAGACAACGTCAGCCGTGTCTCAAGAGCTATTGGGGGATCGAGACCATGCACTCACTCACAGACACACACACACACACACACATGCATGTGCACACACATCCGGTGCGTAGACAGTAGATGATGGAGCCTGGCTGTAAGTGATAAATTCAGCCATTGATCACATGTGATTGCCCTCAGCTGGCTCCACAGAGAGCTATTGAAGAAGTGAGCTATCATGTATCATGCAATGCACGACTGCAAAAAAAAATTGCTTCTTAATCTTAATCTTAAGTCATTAAAAGCTTAAAATGAACCTTAAAATAGTGAAATCTACACTGACTTCCAGCACAGTTTCATTTCATTTTGCTGGAAAAGCTGTGTTGCTGTCTTAAAACAAAGCAGAACAAGGCAGATCCCTCAGTTAGTGTCAAAACAATGTCTTCAAATTACTCTGTTCAAGAAAATTATTGAACAGGTTCAGTCTCATTGGAAATATGAAATTATTTCAAATTATGAGCACATTTTCTCTCGTTTTACAAAGAAAAAAAAAAACACTCATAACCTGCTGCACATAAGATTCAATATTAGATTATTAGATGGCATGACTTGTTAAGAGGAGCATTTCTTGCAGTGTACAGTTCTCCTGGTTTAGTTTTAAAGTGGTAGCCAGAGTAGAAAAAAAAAAAAAAAATCCCTGTTACACATGTATTCTATACTACTACACTGCACTATCATCATCCATCTGTCAGCTCTTGGCCTGCTCTTTCACAAGTGCACCACAAGTAAAAAGACATGTTGTAAGAAAATACTTATGGGCCATATTGCACAAAAAATGGCGAGGTCATGCAAGGAATGGTTTGCATTTGAGTAATTTGTCTTCCACAAAGGGGCCTGCTGTGCTGTAATGCAGCAAGTGTTTTTGTTCTATGTGAGTGTATCAGTGCTTGATCTTTGCTTTTTAAAGAATTCCTTCCCGGTGTCAAAGCTATACTCCATAAAAATCTCCAGCAGATAACCCCACTTCTTTCCAATGCAGTTGTTCCAGGAATTTTTCAGGACTATAAATATGCACACAAGGCAGGATAAGGCAGATCAGCTCACTGGGATTGAGAAAATGACCATCCAAGAAATCCAAGAAATTCGAGCAAATTCTGGAAACAAGCTGATCAGCATCGGAAACAAGTATTTTTTTTTTTTTTTAATTTCCCCTCAGGGATCAATAGTATTTCTGATTCTGATAATCCCACTTAAAGTTTTTTTTTTTTTTTTTTACTGTGTTTGATGAAAAACAAGAAGTTTAACACCAAATATGAGAACAAATGACTTGATAAAATGTTGATTTTTTTGCACACACACACACACACACACACACACACACACACACACCTGCACATGTAAAAACTACTGTGTGGGTGACTTCAGAGACACTATACACGCATAATGAGAAGAGCCAGTGGGAGTGTTTTTATATTTTAATGACGTGTGTTGTAGGTGTGTGCGTGTGTGTATGCATAGCCTTGCCAGTTTCTGTTTATTTGCTTGCTTGTTCAGTTTTGTGACATTATGTCCATGTTCATTTTATGCTGTATGTGTAACTCTGTGCGTATATGAGTGCTTCACGTGCATTTTTTTTGCAGATGTGCATGACTGTGTCTCCGTTTGTGTATGTGAGTGTGTGCATATACGGCCTATGAGTATACACTGTGTGCATGTGTGTCTCTCCACCCAGCCATCTGGACCTCCTTGTGTGTGTAGAAGCAGATTTAGGTGGTTAGAAAGCTCTGGAAAAACACAGCGTTACCTCCAACCCCCTCACCTCTGAACTCTATAAGTGTATCAAAGCTAAGAAAACAGAGCACTTTTTGTGTGTGTGCGTGTGTGTGTGTGTGTGTGTGTGTGTGTGTGTCTAAACATATATGCATGTGATACAGAGGGTGAGAATGTGTGTGTATGTCTGCATGTCTAGTTGTGCATGTGTATGTGTGTGTGTGTTCACGTTGAGGGCCTATAAGGCTTTGAGTGATGGGTGTAGACTCCCCTTTGTGAACAGGGAGCCTCCAGGAGCTACTCGGCACAGTGTGTGTGTGTGTGTGTGTGTGCGTGTGAGAGAGAGAGAGAGAGAGAGAGAGAGAGAGAGAGAAGGAGAGAGAGGGAGTATGTGATGTACGGACTGTGATGTTCTGAGCAGAGGTGTTTTTACAGGGACCTAATCAGAACCAGAGATGAGGCCCAACCCATGGCGCGCGCGCGCACACACACACACACATACACACACACACACACACACACACACACCCTAAGCTTCCCCAGTCCAACATGACTGATATAAAGTTAAGTGCATCATCAGCTCATGAACAGATATACATTTTTTCCTTAATATCTGTAACCTTTGGGAGAATATGTGACTTTAATACATTTATTCGACCATAGCTGGAATATTTTGCAGATTACAGAAGAGAGAGTATACATATGAATATAATGTCAACTAACTGATGCACTGGTAAACATGTGACTCAAAGTGGGAAATATAACCAGCACTCACAAATAAAGGATGTAGCTGAGTCTTATTTATTGAAAGGGCATTTACAATAATACTAACAGTATAATAATAATAGTAATAACAATTGTTAGGTTCAACGTTGATGACTGAGCCCATGCAATAAATGAGATTGAGAACATACTTTATTTGTGAATGCTTCTTATAATTCCCATTTTGAATATTAAGCAATATCATGCAGTTTGTGCATGAATCTTTTATTCTCCAGTAATCTGTGATGCCACAATTTTAACTGTGTTCATGTGATGGGCGAAAGTAAACAAGCCTCACATTAATCATAGGTTTTGTGTGTGATAATTACGTCAGTAGGGAGGAGTGCTTTGGATACAGTTAGTAGAGATAAAGAGTTTATAATTTTGCTCATTCATTTCAACCTTGGAAGGAAGGATTTGTAAACATATCTTGTTATTCAAAGCTATCCTGCCTTACAATTACTGCACATTTTTAGGATCCTGGCCTACAGCCCTTCTACTTTGCGTGTGCACACTCAAGTCAAGCAAGAGGAACATATAACATGGTGGATGCACTTGGTATGTAATTATATAGTTAAATGCCAGAAGTGCATTAAATGACACCTCACATTTGCCAAACTCCTGAGCTCCTGAATCCCATTATGCATCAAAATAATACACTTCTTTTAGGATGATGCAGCAGCATGAATTTGCACATTATGAGAGATTACAACAAGAGACAGGCCATAGTCTCAAGTGAGCCAGACCTCTTTTCGATGTTGAGAAAACCTAAAAGCTTCACAGCTCTGGCCTTGTAGCCAGAGCTTGTACTAGTCTGGTCAAAAACTTTTGACATTGTGAGATTAGTGTAAGAACTTAATTTTTCAGCAACTGTGTGGCAAAAACTTCTGTCTGGAGATTACTCAGAAACTCACCCTTATTGTCAATATACCTATGCAAACCATAAATCCTCTGAATGCCCAAGGTCTTTAGTTTGTGGCTGTAAAGTTTCATGAGGACGTGATTATCCTGGAGGTCAAAGTAGGTCATTTTCATACAGTAACATTGAGTTTCAAAAAATGGACTCACCACAATGAAATGGCTTCAATGGGAGTTGCCATAACATCATCACACTTGGATAAAATGGGACTCACTGAATCCACAGGAGTCTCATCTTTCCAGTCAAACCCAATTTATGTAACTACAAGATTGATTAGACCCCAGTATGGAGATAATAACACATTTGTACTGCATGCAAACAACTGCATGTTTTTTCTTTACCGCCAGACTGCATGGGATTAACATAAAGTGGACGTATCTGCAAAAAGGAGACTTGTGCATATCCATAGAACACATTATCATTCAGAAATCTTAAGGTGATAGGTCAAGGGACCTCTTTGAAAACTACTATGACATTTTCCCCTTTCCCTGTTAGAGTTTAAGAGGCTAGAGCCCACAAGAAGGAAGAACAAATGGGTCATTACGTATGTATGTTAAGTGACAACAGCAACACAAGTAATGGATCAACACAGTTTTTGTTTGTGTGTGTAAAAATGCAGATGGAAAGATGAAGAAGAGGACTTTGGTGTGTGGGCTGCGTCAGTGCAGCCACCAAGGACTATCAGTCTTTTAAGGAGGATTGGGGGGGAGAGAGAGTTTCCATGAACCCCTTGAACTCTGATTTTCCATTGAATTTCTCCTTAAGTAGCTTAGTTAGAACTTAGAAATTAAGTTAAAAAAACATTTTTTTCCCATGTTGTGTGGCAGTGTCACACAAATATTCTGTATCTGCTTGCTGCAACACTTTAGTGAAGCTACATCAAACTGAGAGAAATATTCAAACCCAAGATACCATCGCTTTATAGCTGCACCATCACATCAAGTATGTAGATGTTTTGTGCATCACTTTACACACATTCCTCTACAATTCAGCAAGACATATTTGGTATCTATGGAAACCCTGGGATCTCCACTATAATTTAAAATTTAAAAGTTCTGTGGGTTTGAACAAAGCTCAGCTATGTAGCATGCATTTGCAATGATGAAACCACCAATGTTTCTTTGATACCCGCCCAGTTTCCAATCATTTGGCAAGATCCCCATGCACTTTTTGGAATCACTGCTGGTCAAGATAGAATATAAAAAGAGTTTTGACTCATAACCTCCTGCAATCTAACTGCCAAAAGTCACAAATTGGCTAAATGTACCCCCAACACTAAAATGGCAAAATATCAGCCATGTTTGAAAATGATTGGGCTGCATCCCAGCGGCTCACCAGTTAGAGTGTGTAACACATTTCATTTTGGCTTTGTCCTTGCTGCAGCAGCCTGGGTTTGATACCAGCCTGGGCCCTTTGTTACCGCTCTCACTGCCCTGTCTCTCTCCATTGTACCCACATAATACAGTAAAAATATCCCCGAAATTAACAAAAATAGTAATGGGGACATGATGTGACTATAATTTTGAAATTTGTGTTGAACGATCTAATCCTGCTGTGATATTGGTGTGTGCCTGGCATAGCAGACCTTGAAATGTGAAAATCCCTCCTTTTTTCTGATAGAATGGAGTTTGATTTTAATCTAACACATGAACCCTACAGAGCACTTTCAAATGCAGAGTTACAGTCCAACATGAAATATCCACTGTCTGGAAATGGTGACATTTACTCATACAAAATTAAAATAAATATTGCATTTGATCATTACTTATCTGGGACCCTTTACGTACAACAGCAACATGTTGGACGATGCAATGATTTGTGTCATCTACATAACCCCCTGTGTATCAGCTGGCAATGAAATTCTTCATTTTGTAGCACAACAATATACATTTAATTAAAAAGCAAGGCAGTCCTGCATATTTTACATTTTATGTGCATAGATAGTTGATTCAGAGGCTATTTATAGGCTAATTTGAAAGTATCAGAGCGTACTGAGAATCTATCCTGTTGTTTATCTACAATATATTATCACAGCAGCCTCTCTTTGAAATGGAATATCTGAGTGTGCTATTTTCCCCAACCTAGGGGTTATTGATCCCAGACATAAGCTGTAATTGTGATAAAGGTCTGGAGTTCACTTTTCCCTATCTGATTGCAGCTGCATGTATGTGTCTGTGTGCGTGTGTGTGTGTGTGTGTGTGTGTGTGTGTGTGTGTGTGTGTGTGTGTGTGTGTATTTACTCTGTATTTACCCAGCCTATTTGCCAAGCCTCCTTAGTAAACATAGCGGATACAGTAGTGGCACAGACTGTACCTATGCCTGCATGAATGCACACACATGCACACACACACACACACACACACACACACACACATACACACACACACACACACACACACACACACACACACACATACACCACACAAACACTATGTGTCCATTTGTCTACTGGTCTATACCACAGGAGGCTATTTGTAGAGTTGATTCCTATGGCCTTCATGTAGGTCTGTCTATTTGATGGGTGGCCCTTCACACACACACACACACACACACACACACACACTCATAGTAAGTTGGGTGGCCGAGAACCTCAGTAACCAGACAAACATACCATCTATATTGGACCTTTTACTAAACAGGCTACAGTCCAGTGTCTGTTGCTTCTCTCTGAGCAAACACAAGGCTGAGTCTCACACACGGGTCTGGTAAACGTTTTGGAACGTTAGCTAGCAAGCTAGCAAAAACTGGATTTTGGTGTACGTCGTGAACGCAACCTTGTGTTATTTGTACGCAGATTGAAGAGATCATGCATGCACAACATGCTCACGTGGACACACACAAACATGCACAAGGCCGTTTGCATCTTTAACTTTTTACATTGATACTGCATTGATAGCAATAGTAAATTAGCCCTTGCCTTTTTGTCACAGTTTCAGAAATGCAAGTACTACATAAGAACCATGTAATTTCAAATAGTTTTTTTTTTTTTTTTTTTTTTTCCAAACAAAACTCATGAGGAGCAACACAAGTGCAACTTTGGTGAGTTTACTGCAATAAAAACTGCATTGCATTTCAGATTCACGACCCAACCCTGTAAGAAATGTTAAAGTCATTTTTTCAAATATTGAGATGCTTTATTTAAGGTTCTAAACTATTGATTTGATATGATCTGATTACTCAACCACAGTATATGTCACATCTAACATGCCTCATTGGAAAGCATCTTCTCAATTTTAAGATTGGCCTGACATAATGAGTGAAAGTGAGAACATTGTTTTCTTATCATCAACATTTACAAATAAATCACTCAATAAATTCCATAAAATAACCGGTTCAATATCAGCCGCAATGAACAGGCGTAGCACGCAAGCACGCAGCAAGTTGTTACATGTAATTGCACATAACCCAGTGGAGCTACATGGGGGCCAACTGATCCTTATCTCGAAATAACACAAAAAGAGTCATTACACCACCCTGCTGCCTCTTTAGGAGAGTGCAGTGTACAGGGAATGGAGAGATGGTGCAGAGTGAGAGAACATGACACGTTGCCAAAGTCGCGAGGTAGATTTGCACTCCTGGCATAATGAGTGCACAGCATGCACCTTAACCTGCTGAGCTCTCAGGACATTGGCTGACATCACACTGCTGTCCTTATTAGCCACGGGAAAGGCGATGTCATGCTGAACGGCATTACTGTGGAGGGACTGCACTTAGTCATCGTCACTGACTTACTACTGATGTCACTATCTTAGCTCACCCTGCATCCGTACGTGTGTGTGTGTGTGTGTGTGTGTGTGTTGTGTGTGTGTCAGACAGAGGCAGAGAATCATTCATTCATCCCAGTCAACTCTATCAGCCGAACACGAGCCCCGGGTGCATGTTCTGTCACCCACTCCTGTTCTCTCTGTCTCTCAGCGATGCTATAATTCAACATTTAACTTGAGTTTTCTGTCTCCTCATCCCTCCGTCCCATGTCTCGTTTATTTCTAACCAACCCCTCTCCTATCTTTCACCCTGTCTCTCTCGTTCCCCAATCACCTCTTTCTCATTTGCTTGTCCTCCCGTATCTCCATCGCTCTCCCTGGCTACTTTCACTGTTTCTCTCCGGCCCTCCTTCCTTCTCTCTGCCTCCCCCTTTCTATATATTTCCTTTCTCTCGTCCTCCAGTAAGCGCTGATGACAGCACTTCCTATGTTCTGACAGTGGAGAGCCCTGGGACTCCCGGAGGAATTGCCGTGGCGATGATACGCCAATGAGTAAGCAGAGACGGTGACACACTCTGAATGTAAATCTATTTGAATCTCGAACGCGACACTTCATTTGTGCTCATACACATTGACTTAAATTGGCTTACTGCAGAAATGAGTCCCAGGTTTCTTGGGACCAAACTTAAAGCGAGGAGGTTGGCCATGAGCCTGAAAGTGCTATTTAGTCTTAGATCATTTGAAAGTTTGACATGAAAAATAGCCTATAGCAATGGGAGCCTAGCAGTTAGGGAGGTGGGAGTGAAACTGGAGAGCCGCCAGTTCACGTCTCCAGAAATATGGATGGGAAAACTGAATGAGTAATGGTCTCCCCCGCTCCCCCTTCCCCTCCCCTACTGCTGAGGGGCCTTTGAGCAATGCGCTGAAGCTCCAGCGACTCCAGTGGTCGACGGTGAGAGACTGCAGCTGAGCTGGGCGGCTGCCAGCAGAGTTCGTAATTGTTTCAGTGTAAAGTAGGACATTGCTGAAACAAACAAACAAACAAACAAAGCAAAGCAAATCTACCTGCTCAGCCAACCTTACCTGAATAAATTAAGGTTAAATTAATTTCCATCGGCCTGGAGTGGTTTCTCAGGCTCTGTCCACACTAAGCCGGGTAAATCCGAAAAGGTGCATTTGTGTCTTTTGTTTTCTGTCCACTAGGCTGTTTTCCCATCAACACTGATGGGCTCAGTGAGATACAAAAGCAGCGAGTCTTTCTCTCAAGACACTGTACGTACAATAATGGCCACACTTTTTCACTGGAGAGACAATTAAGCTGAGCTGCATTTAAGAGTAACTAACAAGGACGAGTCATTTGGGATGTTGGCCACCACCTGATCATGAACACATAACATCATATATAAGTGTTTCTGAATTTCTCTTCACTGAAATTCTCTTGTCAACGCTACAACATTAGGCCAGCATGTTAAAGACGGTATCCAGTGTGGAGGGCGTATGCGAAAATATAAATTTTTTAGTGGTTGAATATGCTTTGTTAGTTTGGACAGAAAGCTGAAATGGAGAAAAAAAAAAAAAAAGATGTTTTTTTTTTTTTTTTTTTTTTTTTTTTTTTTTTCAAATGACCGTGGCTTAGTGTGGACATCGTCCAAAAAAAATCATCTGAATTCTCGTCGTTATATTGTTGAAACCGGTCTCTACTGCACAGCCTGTCACAAATTTATTTATTTATTGTGAATGCCGATGCAATTTGTAATGAGGAAAGATTGGCTATTTCCATATGGGTCATTAGTCATGCAAAGAAAGGAGATGGGAATATAGAGAAAATGTGAATAATGGGAACAAGGCCCTAATGCTTTAAATCCCAAAGGCGAAGATAATCAGGTACAGATCTGTTGGTGTGTGAGTGTGTATGTGTGTGTGTGTGTGTGTGTGTGTGTGCATCGGTGTGCACTTATGTGTGTGTTGCTTAAAGTAAAGGCTTGGCTCATCAAGGTCCTGACAGAACTATTAGCATTCTCTTCCCATTTGTCCCCTCCCACACACACACACACACACACACACACACAAACTCACACACACTTTCCCTGTTTGCTCCAGCCCTTTCATTGTTTATTAGCAAAGCAATCCATTATACAGGTTTGGCCGGGCTCTCGTGCTGCTGGCCTCTATGCACACACCTTGCATCGACCCCGTCTGCATCTAAATGACTAGTGTGGGGAAATATCACATCAGCACTGTTCAAAGCTGTGGTCATGCCAGTCAGATGAAAATAAATACAACAAAATAACAAGAGAGGCAGAGGGAGACAGATACAGAAAAAGAGTGGGAGCCCCGTGGAAAGATGAAGCCGGAGGCAGAACGGAGAATACAAAGAAAAAGACAGGGGGAACGAGAGGGAATATAAACGGGTGAGGAAGAATGAAGATAATATGAAGAGTTGTTATGAAAACAGGAGGAAAAGGAGTAGGAGGTGGAAGAATGAAATGATTAAAAACAAAGGAAACAAGAAGAAAATGAGTCAAGTGGAAAGAGGCATAAACTGTTGTCCTCAAAGTCTCTCAACAGAAAAACAAAGCAATGAGAGCAATGTGAAAAATCCCATTTCCTTGGCCCCAGGGTGCACGCACACACGCACACACACACACACACACACACACATGCAAACATACACACTGCTACTGCTCGTATACACACATACATAGATGACTAAATACAAACACATGCACACTTCCGCTGCATGCACATATACTCACAGATGACCAAACACACACTACACACTCACACACACACACACACACACACACACACACACACACACACACACACACACACACACACACACAGATGGATGCTTGTGTGTGTAGTTTATGTAACTCTGTTTGTCTACCGATTATCGTCAACTCATTTAAGACTCTTATGTAACGGCACTTAGATATTCAACATTCAAAATCATTTTTCACAAGATTTGGAACTCTGGTTTCCTGCAGTGAGAGCCAAATATCCATTCACCCAAGCTGATAGAAATTCCCAAAATGTACTGAAGTAGAATAAACTCTAAGCACATAAATAAGTTAGAGGATGCAGCCAAACTTCTCCACTTAAATATTGTTTTTTTGGCCATGACATTTCTTCTTCTCCCGACAACTGGACTTTTGACATCTGTGGGTGGGTGATAGTTAACTTAAAAAAGTTTAAAACAATAAAACACATAATTATATCCTAATAATCAGGATCAGAATTATAATAGTAGTTAGGATTTGGCAGATTTATTCTCTCTTTTACCTTTCAGGTAATAGTTGATTGTTGTTTCCCACTTGTTGACACTGCAACTGAGTCAAAATCAACCCTGGACGCCCATTTGAGAGGATTTTGTCTGCAGAAATTCTCTCGGAGAGGATTTTTGTTGTTAGGTGGAGGGATAAGGAAACATTGTTTTGTGATCCTTGTCAAACCAAGCCTGTCACAGTCGTACTTTATTTTGTTACCATTGTTCACTCAACAAAACACAGCCTGGATACCGTCAGACTCAAATCATTAGGAAACACCAGCAACGGCATTTACAAATAAAATTCATAGCTTAAACCTCACATGTAGAGCCTCAGACGACATTGACCGGTCCAGCCGTTTTTTTTCTGGTTTCCAGGCAAAGTGTTGAGTTGGAGTGGTCAAATGGTTTTGTTCACAAGACCTCACAAGATCAGCTGACTGTGCCAGCTCAAGCCAAACTAGGATCACAAAATGTTCCCATGCTCTAACTTCAAGAAAATGTCATAAAAATGAAATAAACCTATTCTCTCTTTTGCTGTGGAAACCCGGCAACACTGTGAAGGACCTCTGGTAGTCCCCGCACCCCAGTTTGGGAACCACCAACATAGCCTCTGCCTTTAAATGCACACTTTTATCTCTTAACATGAGCAGTGGTGGCCCTGGTGGGAACCTGATAGTAACCGAATGCATTTTCTCGTCCCGAGCACAGTGACTTTATGGTACCGCATATTCACTGGTGGCAATTCTGCACCCCCCACATGAGGACATCAGTTTACTCAAGAGAGGGTCTTTTCTTTCTCTCCATCTCTAGATTATTAGAGTGCAATGGCTCAGAGCAAACTGCATTGAAAGGGAAGAAAAACAGGCGGTTTGATTTGATTTGCCCTTACACACCTGCTGATAATGCATCCTCCTAATTCCACCCTAATCCCAGCTGTTCCACGCGCCTCTGGCCACAAAAAACGTGGAACGTAGTCGTCGCACGCCGCGCGCTTCGCACCATTCACACCATGCGCCGCTGATTCACTAAAATAAGGCCCTAAATGACACCCATATACCCACAGCTACACAGAACAACAAACCTCCCAGGCCCAGGCATGCAAATTGAGCTTTAAAAGCGACATGAAATAAATCAACCAAAAATAGGATTCCGGTTTGTGAAAAATGAACTACAAGACAATGCCATAGAAAGAGAGGAAACATAAAAGGATGAATAATGACCGAAAAAAGTCATCTCTCAGTATTGTTATTCGGCACAATGGGATGACAAACGTT
>NC_043991.1:12155869-12253369 GCF_902150065.1 Myripristis murdjan | reverse complement strand
GACATCAGTATTAAGTCAGAGCTGACACACACACACCTTACCCTTGTGGTCTCGTATTTCATGGTTACTCTGCTCAGTGAGCACTGCACTTGTCACTAGATACAGATTTGAATCCTTATCCCATCGCGTATTGCCTTACAACTGGTAAAAAGATGTATTTATTTCTTTTTTAATTACAGTGAATATGAGCACCTCCATTTGGCCTGATCACACTGTGCTCCTGTCAAGGTGAATGTTGACATTTCCACATTTTGTGTCCACTGAGCACCTCTGTTCCAGCCGGCTGGGCTAAAACAGCAAAGGCTGGGGTTAAATATTCTATTTGTGGTAATAAAAAAAAAAAAAAAAAAAAGACACAAAATAACAGATTTGGCATCCATCTCTGTAATTATTTAAAGGTCCTGTTTTGTACTTTATAATGCATCAGAAGTTCAGCTGCATGCGGAAAGCACGCCTGGTAGTTTCACCTGTTTCTGTGCTAAAAAAAGCAATTTGCTTTTCATGTCTGCTTTTATCTAGCATTTGGCATTTTACCCTACATTTAATGCAGTTACACTGGTCTTGAAAACCATTACAGCCTGTGTTTTCTGCTCTTTTCCTGTCTCACTCTGCTCAGTCATGGCTGGCATTTTGTTTTGCACTGTGTCTCTCTCCACTTTCAAAGACACCCGCCTGTTTATTAGACATCTCCTCTATCTCCCTCGTTTCTTTCTTCCTGTTGTTCACTCTCATCACCTTACAATAACTAATGGCTGCTTGGCACTTCCTTCCTGTGTCTTCTTTCCTTTCCTTCCTACCTTCCTCCCTTCCAACCTCCCCTCCTTACATTCATCTCGTCTCGTCTCTCAGCTTCCCTTTCCTTCCCTTCCCTTCATCCCTCTACGAGCCCTCCATCCTCTCTCTCTGTCCTCCCTTCATCCCTCCATCAAGTCCTCCAGCTTCACTTGTTTTCTTCTCCTCACCCTTCTTTCTGTTCCTTTCTCCATCCTGCCTTGCCTTTTCCACTCCCTCCCCCTTCCTTTGTAAGATAATACATTTGCAGCCTGAGTGATCTATTGATCCCCTGAACCCCAGCGCCCTTCAGAAAGGTAATTTTTTTTAAGGAGGAAAGAAGATTAGACAGAAAACGCAGCACATTTCAAGGTGAAAAGGGCTCTTGCTGCTTCACTCGTCAGCCGAAACATCTCTGTGTTTTTATTAAAGAGCGTGATTCATTATGACTACAGTGCTATGCTCCATAAACCTCCGCTGCCATGCTCCCTTCTCTCCATCTGTTTGTTTTTCTGTGTCCCTGCTATCCATGAACGGTTTGAAAGAAGTAATAGAGAGAAAACAGAGCGGCTGTTGGATAAAAAAAAAATCTCCCAAAAGTTATCTTCCTAAAACGGGGACCAAAACAAGCTTTTCATTCAAAAGTAAAGGTCGATATATTTCTTTTTTATTTGGTTAATAGTCCTTGTGCAGAGCGTCACCCACACCTGCGGCCAGATGCATAAACCTCTCTGTAGGTTCAAGACAAAAAAAAATCTGCGTATGCACAAAGGCAGAAATTTGCATACGCATTCCCTGTGTTACATTTGCGTCACATTGTTCTGTTTCACACGTCTCAGTCACTGGGGAATTGTACGCACGTGCATGAGCCTAATGCCTACGTCCACAATCAACCACGCATGGAAGCAGACACACTCCTTATTAGCCTTGTTTCCACATACATAGCTGTTGCTCATTCATTCTTTAGACATGGCAATGAAAAAAAAAAATGCAATTTCACTAAATGTAAAACTAAAACAATGATTGGAAAGGTTGAGAAGAGAGAGCTACTTTGTTTTGAGGTCTTAACACTGCTATCACCAACAGAGTAAAATATGGAGAGTGGCAAACAGGGACTGAAGCCATAAATTCAGTTAGTTCTCAGCTCTGGAGCCGGGATGAAGTGAAAAAGAAACAGTTTCACTACAAGGGCGAGGTGAAGAAGTGCATCAGTGCGCAAAATGAAAATGTGTGAGCTACAGGTGGAGGAGAGGGGACGCCACCATTCTCTAGCATGGTCTCAAAACAGCCCTTCTCTTCTTTGTCTTGCACTGGCAAGGTCCTCGAACATCACCAAAGCCACCATTGTGTCATTACGCACAGCCATTACGCAAAGTTCTGCTTATTTATCGTGTTCATAATGATTATTAATTGATCACACATATGTTTCTAAATCAACCTACAAACATGTTAACTCACAATATAAAACAGATGAATAAGCTCCTATAAACTCATACATGCACAATGAAATTAGATATTAAGGACACTTAGTATATTGAAACAGTAAAGTTGCAATAATAAAGTTACATAAATTTCCTCTTTCATGCTACTTTGTGCCTCTTTCCAATCAGCCTGCAGCCAAAAACTTGTGAACGCATGGTATGAAAGAGGCATGGAGGTATGCACATTCTCACCGCACGTTTTTTTTTTTTTTTTTTTTAATGAATTTCTGTGTAGAAAACAGTGTATGCATGTTTTGTGCATGTGCTCATTTATGCATCTGGCCCCTTGGTGTTCAAGGCACATCACCTTCTGCTGTTGTGAAGTCCACCAGGCTCCACATTGAGGCCACAAAGTCATTCTCCATTTACATGTCAATGGAGAAGCTCCAGAAATTGTTTCTGGGTGACATTACAGATTCAAGCCTTGACTCTGGTTTCTGGCGTTGGGACACAGCTGTTGAAGTTTATGAATATTGATTGCACTCCTCAAGATCATCGGAATACCACAAATTCTGTTTGAGACTGCATTTCCCCTTTGCGATAGAAGAAATCACACAGGAGCGCAGCCTTGGCCGGGGTTACGGTCACAGTTTCCACTTCATATTTGTCACGTTACAACACTGGCTGCTGCTTCGTCCCCTCAAAGGTATTATTCAGAATTCAGATTTTGTTCTCTTTTCTCTCACTTGATGGCCACCGAGGAATAGCTTCGGCCAGTATTCGCTTGAATGTGAGAGGAAATAGACTTTAGCTGTCAGTTCACTTTTACTGTTCCAGATTTATTCTGAGGGGCTTTTTTTGCGATGGCTACAGCACAGTACAACCATTTGTGGAGGAAACGTCAAGCGAGTCCAGTCAGCAACTTCAACTTGAATCCTCCACCAACGCATGCCATTTTTACCACTAAGTCGTGCTCCCTGGCTTTGTTTTTTTTTTTTTTTTTTTTTTTTTTTTTCTGACCAGTCGACATCACCGTGTGTGACAGCCCCTCATCATAGTGCCATCAGTCTCTGAGCCTCTCAGCGAGGTGAGTCTAGTCTGTCTAATGTTCATCCAGTGGGGTGGCTGTAAGTGGTTCGGTCTAAATGGGATGCCCCGAGGGGAAAAAGAAAGCCATTCCACTGGAAACAAGAGGCTCAGTGACCAGAGACTAATGCAGGTTATTGCCAATGGTAATTAGCCATCATGTTGCTTTTATGTAACGGCTCAGATGGATGACGGGGCATTATTCTGTGCCATCAACTGGGGATTAGTAATTATTTGTTGTTTTTTTTTCTTGCTGCATCAAAAAACATTAACAGCTTTGTTGTGTTTGGACACATTTCCCACCACCATATGCCACTGAGAAACATTTTAATATATCAACGCAGTGTTAAAATGTCCCAGTTTGGTGAATTTTCAATTATTCTTCCGCTGACTCTGGAGAGCAAAACAGAGAAGTATGATAACTAGTTAAAATAATCTCACTGCACACGAATGCTAACAGATTTATCATATGACCAATTTGCATAATTGATATATCTATTGGAATTAATGTAAATGATTGTGTTATCTGCTCACATCAAACAAAAAGTCAACTTTTCCAGAATAAATTTGAGGACGGCTTTCTTCAAATTGTGAGGCATTGTTTATTTTGTAGTCAAATGTAACAAACGACTGAGAAGCAGCACTTACAGTGAAGATATTACATTTCTGTGTTGATGTGTGTGTCACTGAATTCCCATGGACAATTTGTCAGTGTTAAAAAAAAAAAATCTTATCAGAGGAGAGGAGAACGGGAAGCAGACGTGATAATGCTGCACAGTTTACACAGTTATGGATGCAACATCTAAATATATTAATACTTCCAAACTTCTTCTGTGAGCCTCTATTCAAATTGGTAGGTAGGTCCTTGACAACAAATATTATGCATAATCCCCATATGATCAGCCAATCAGAGTGCATGGCCTTTTGTATGTTTGATATAAAGATGGAGACCCTTTTCAACCCTTTTCTGTAGTGGTCCTAAAATGCAAACACAACATTTCAAAAGACAGTTAACAAAAATACAAAGAGAACTAATTAACCAAACTCAAAACACAACATTTAAGACAACAAATCATTTCTAGTCTTGTTAGTTTTTTCATTGTTGGTGTTATGAATTTCTTTTCTGAAATATTGTGTGCTTAGTTTTGTTATCAACTGCAAATACTGGCCAGGTACAGGGGCATCACTTTACATGCTGAGATACTATTTTAATTTAAGTAAAAAGTGCATTTTACACACAGCAAATTGCTTCCTGTGACACATCATCGTAGAAAGTTGGTGTTCAATACCATTCCATAACTAATTTATTGCACCATAGCAGCCAATAAGGGTGCAGGGTGGACAAAGTGTGCAAGCAGAAGTTTCATGTATACAGGTTTTATTTAGTAATTTCAAGTACCATACCTGCAGGCTATCAGTATTTTATTCATCCTTCCTTAAATTGCTAGAAATTGTTAGGCATTAGTTAACATCGCCATCAACAAAAGTAACAGCACTGCAGAGCACTGCAGCACCAGCACGTCTTGTGTTTTAGACGGGTGGACCTGTGCCTCTTCTCCTGCCAAGAGGCTGATTGATTTTTTGGAGAGGTAGAGGGACACGGGACGGAGAGAGAGGGAAGATGGAGAGGAGAGGAAAACAAAGGGCGTGACAGAGAGAGGACAGAAAAAACAGGAAAGAGGGGAGAGCAACCTGGGAAAGAGGGCGGGAAAGAGAGAGCGAGAGAGAGAGAGAGGGGCAGAGAAAAGGAAAAAGTAGAGAAATGCCAAAGACAGAAAAAAGAAACTGAGAAAGCAAAACGGAGAGACATGGTGAGATGCCGAGCAATTTAGCATTCGGATCAACGAATCTAATACCAAGGAGAGCTCTCTCTCATCTCCTTCATTCCTTCTCTCCATCTTTATTTCTCTCCCAGCCTCTTTCACATCTCTCTTGGGGAGGAGAATAAGTCTTTATCAAAACAAATGGGTCTTTGTGAAAATACTGCACTTAGCTGTAATCGCAGGCAATCAGAGAAACTCTCTGGTGTTTTCTGTCAAGGGCCCAATAACAGCCATCTTGGCTGACTGACTCTCTGCTCTCTGGTGAGCTCAGCTCAACTAAACTAAATGTCTCTCATTTTCTCCCACTTTTCTCCCTTTTCCCTCAGTTTGAGTCCAATGAAAGTCAGACTTTTCTCGGCATTGTCTTTCTTTTCCTTTCTTTTCTTTTCGTTTATCTCTTTTCCATTCCTTCGGTCTCTCTGCTGTATAGCTTAAACAAAACACCTCAGCTCACATTGTCTCAGCCCCCATCTATGTCTATCTATCTATCTATCTATCTATCTATCTATCTATCTATCTATCTATCTGTCTGTCTATCCTGAAAACAAACACAGTATTGAAATTCAGCATGTTGAGATTAAAACAACTAAAATAATCAGTCCTTTTCTGTATCATAACAAATTGTAGTGAATTAAATTAATATATTCATATAATTATAATGAAAATAAACTAACTAAAGAACTGCCTAGTCCCTCAAGGATCCCTGGGGGTCCATTTTAATAAAAATGAATAATAAATACATTATATATATTTTTAACTTGTAGCTAGTCAGATCGTAGCTGGTCAGAAATTTACAAGAAAGAAACTCCAGTGTCCAAGTTGTAGTGAATGCAGCACGGTGTGTGGAAGCCTGTGGACAGTTTCAAGAGGGATCTGACAATCTGCGATGTTTATGTGCAGAAATACTCACAAATTTACAGATGTTTCACCAGCGACGCCCATTGTGCTTTGAGCTTGGGGTAGAGAGATTCTCTGAGGAGTCGCTCTTTTACTGTGGGGATTTCTTGTGAGGAGCTGGAGGTAATGATTATTATTGAGCCTGCAGTCTAAGTAAATTAAACTAATTTACATTCAGGCCGTCTGATCTACCCACCCCGCCTCCCCCTAGGCCACGCTGCCAAAACTCCACGCCACCCCTTTGCCACCCCAAGTAAAAAAAAAAAAATCTCGATCCACCACTGAGCTTTTACTTTGCCACCCAGCTCCAAAACGGCCTCTGTGAGACGGATTTAACTGCTTAGCTGCTCCATAAAGGCGGCGTAATGGATTTCATAGGTCATTGATGCTGCTGCTACATGTCACTTCAGCCATATGTTCAAATCTACCTGTTTAACGGGGCCGTTAGTTTGCATGTGCGTCGCGTTTGGATGTGTGCTCCCGTGTGACTGAGTAGCAGCGTTGTCACGGGAGTGAAAGAGGACAATAGGAAAATAAATAACCGGAGAAATAAATAACAGTTGCACATAAAAACAAATGGATGCATACGTAGTTTAAAAGGACACAGATAAAAGTAACGGAGACAGAGAAAGTTAGGGAGACAGGGATGAGGGGTGTGGGCAGCAACAGAGACAGAAACCAAATTAGACTAAATTAAAGTTTAATGATCCCCTTGGTGATATTGGGTCAAAATTGAGAATGAAAATAGAAGTTAGAAATACAGAAACAGAGGAAGACAAACGGACATGGAGACATAGACACACAGACACGGAAAGGGGGACATGGGAATGAAGAAGCAGGACAAATGAGATCGAAACAAAGAGGATAATGATAAAAGATAAAGAGGCAAAAAAAAAAAAAGTTCGGAGCAGGATGAGGGCAAAAAGACAGAAATAGCAGAGAAAGAGAAACACATGAGCAGACACAAAAAGAGAGAGGAGACGTTAAAGCACAGCAATGTGGTTGATGGCAGAATGTGTGCATTTAGCAGATGGCTGATAATAATTAGCTACAGGATGAGATCCACAGCGCACCACTGGGTCCAGCTAATTCACAATATGCTGGGATCAACACACATATCACTACTGCAGGGTCAATTAGCTTCTTAAGGCCTGGTGGAGTAGCAGTGCCTAGAAAAACAGCACGGGGAAAAGAAGAAAATAAACTCCAAAAAACGAAAAACAACACAGATGCCAAAGTGTATCTCTAATGTACATGTTGGTCTGTTGCAAGTGGTGCATTGAATAAGAAAATGAGACTGGTGGATGGACTGAAGGCTGGTTTATGGCTCCCCGTCTGTGCGTTTGTGTGAGCATCATGGATGTAATGCAAAGGCACTTGCCCTTACACTTTATTAAGTCATTAGACCTTTTTTACACAGAGATCCCACAACACTGCAGTACTGGAAACCAAGCAAAGCCAACATAATGCAGCCCCAGTGTATAATTTGACACACCATGCCAACGTTTTGGGTGGTCATTCTGGCTTACTGGTGAAGGTTAGGCCTAAGCATAATTTTTATTATGGCTAACATAAGGGAAAGGGTGTAGAGAAAGAATGTAAGTCAATTAAAAATCCTGTCACCCTCCTAGAAAAAAAAAAAAAAAAAGCAAAAAAATTCTGTGTTTGTACATTTTACACAGAACAGTGAAGTGGAATAATGGAAAAAAACATTCCTGCCTTGAACAGGCTGTGTAAAAGGGGCTGTTGTTAGTTACCTGTTTCTGTAACACTATTTTAAATAAATGATTTTATTGGCAATGCTTCCCAGCGATATGCTCCTGAGACGTCTCCACCATGAGATGCTTTTGCACTTAGAAATCTTGCACTACATGGAGCGCCTACCATGCATTACTAAGGCTAAGCCCGAAAACGGTGTATTATGGCAGAAAAAATTCATTGAGAGACAGTATTTTCATAACATTGATACAGCAGCAGAAAAGACACACGTGCTCGTTCTTTTGTATTTGCTTTTCATGTTGTTGCAAAGAAGATCTCTGGTGCCTAAATGCCGGTGTGCTACTTTGCCAGCGAATATTGTTACAAAATAAAACCAGTTTATTTGTTGTTATGGTGAGGTAAGCTGTAGCAAGCTGCTCCTCCGAATACTGCCAACACAAGGTGAGCTCAAGCCTGTTGTTGTCCCGCCACATACGACTGCTGGCTGAAATGTGAAGGTAACTGCTTGTGTGTTCACCCCACTGTTGCCTGTGCATTGAAAATACATGCACACAAGGAAACAGATTATTGTGAGTAACCACATTATTGCAGGAAATCAGGTAATGCATTCACATGGGTTACTCTGATTACAGTGGTCCCTCGTTAATCGCGGGAGTTACGTTCTAAAAATAACCCGCAATAGGCGAAATCCGCGAAGTAGTCAGATTTATTTTTTACAATTATTATAGATGTTTTAAGGCTGTATACACTTTTCTCAGACAGGCATTAACATTTTCTCCCTTTTCTCTCTTGTTTAAACACTCTCAAAGTTCAAACCTTTGCAAACATACAGCACTTCAGAGTCACACTGCTAGCGATCGAAGATTTATGTAAATTTGGCAAGCTGAACGCATTCTGTACTGTACTGGACAGGAGACACGGCACGGAGGAGATTGATTGACAATGGTCTACAGTCCCTTAGCCAATCAGGACGCAGAACACAATGCGCCGTTTAAAAAAACAACAACAAAAAAACATGCAAAATTGCACACAAAAAAAAATCCGCAAAACTGCGAGGCTGCGAAAGGTGTACTGCGTTATAGCGAGGGACAGTTGTACTCGAAAACCCCAGTACACATGGGCTCTCAAATAATCAGGTGAAGTTTGGTGAAAATTTGAAAGTGTGCGCATCAATTCCTCCGCAAGACTTACCCACAAACCCCATCTCTGCATCACTATGCAAAGCCGCAGATGCATAAAGTCATCTTTAATTGCACAGGTGCTAAGTGTTTTGCCCGATAACTAACTTCTAGGTGTTGAAAACCGCTGCTGCTGTCCCCGTCCCGTCACTCACTGTGATGTGAGCCACGATGTTACTGCGGGTCAAAGTGACAGGTTCAATCTCTTTCTAGGTGGATAAATCTCCCTCCAGCTTAACAGCTCCAATCTCAGACTTTTAGACAGAGCCACACTGAGAGATGGGCTAATCTGTTTCTCCCTAAGCATGAAGACGGGTCACTGATTTTAGTCTGTCAGCAGAAATCTTGAAACATATTTCCATATCAGTAATATACAACAGTCATAATGTTAAGGATTTCCTACACACTGCATATCCCATAGGACAACTGCAGCTCAAGTGTGTTTTAGGCAAAATAAATCTGTGAACTTGGCAAAGAGGTTTCATTGGCTTAAAATCAGTGCACGTAGTTGGTTGAAATCTGCCTCAGGGCCATTAAATCATAAGTTGCTCAAAATAACTTTGGAAAAATGGTTAAATTAGTGCACTAAATTTATTCTTCTGTGTTTCATCTGAGCAATAAACCTTAGTCCCCTACAAAACCCGACCACATGGCCGTGTGGCTAACTGCAGTCTCTAGCTAGCTCTTTTGGATGTCTTTCTCTGTGAGTTGGCAACATTAGTGGAGTTCGCAGCTTTGCTTGGGGAGTTGAATTGGCTTACAGTGTGGAGAGATAGAGGGGTATTAACAAATCTGCTGAGAAACAGAGAGAGAGGCGAAGAGATGAAGACAGCGAGCGGAGGACGAGGCCAAGGAAGATGTAGAGAGATAGAGGAAGAGAGAGTAGATAACGGCTGGGTAAAACAGAGAAGCACAAAGGTAGAGCGATGTCATATAGATTGGAGGACAAGCAGCAAGTGAGTGAGCGCCAGACAGAAAGACAATCAGAACAATTGCCATATTGTGAGAGAAGGAAGGAGAGGAAGCCAGAGGAGTGGCTGGACTAATAGAAAAAGAGGCAACTGAGGAGATGGACAGGGAGAACACAGGCATTTCTTTGGCCCCTGCTGCTGCTCCTCTCTTCCTCCTCCTCCTCCTCCTTCACGGTAAGTGATAGGAGTTAGTCTCAAATCCCTGAGCCTGCAGGCCGAGGGGTGGATTAGCACCCCTGCTCTTCCGTTATTCTCTCTGCTTGCTTGTGCCGTGGTTTTACACCCAGGGCAGGAGGCAAGGAGCAGGGGAGCTGATTTCATGGCAGCTTTTGTCGGATTAGACAGGAAGCCGGAGAGCGGTGCCAAGAGAGGTGGGGACACCTTTCCCCTTTTCTCTTACCCTCCCATGTGCTTGTGTTGTCTCTGTCTGTGGGCTTGTTTCTCTCTTTGTTTTTCTGTTTACATCTCCTCCACCCTGTTTTGCCTCTGCCATCTCTGGCTCTCTCTCCAGCTCCAGCTCCAGCTCCAGCTCCAGCTCCAGCTCCAGCTCACTCTCCCTTTCCTCTCCCTTCACTCTGTGGCTGTTCCTTGCACACCGACTCTCCATCACCGACACAAATCTCAAGAGATGCGACTTTTCAGGAACAGGGAAGAGGGAAAAAACAAATCGGATTTTTCTTTTCCTTTATATCCTCGGTGCAACACATTCAAGACCCTGATTTAATCATTCAATTTCATGAGATTGTAGTGATGAAATTGTCGTGCAACAAGATAGAAGTGAGCCCCCCCTCCATGCTCTGCTCTCCCCGCCGTTGGCTTTTGTGTGCTGGATGAATATTGAAGGATGCCTGAGTAGATGTTTCTCTGGACAAGGCTGGTTTGTGTAGCTTCATATTTCAAGTGATCGCACAGTATTAATGCCACACGCACATGCTCTGACTCAGCCTTATGCACACACATGCACACGCACGTGCACACACATACACACACACACACAAACACACACGGTCAAAAAACACATAGATTCATTCTCTTTCCCACCCTACACACCCTTTGTGAATCACAGGAGTTTTGCCTGAGACTTTGTAAGCTGAAAATCTCCCTTGGCTGGGGTGGAATTCACCTTTGGCTGACTTGTACATGTTTAACTTCCCACTTGAGAGACTCGGTTGGAAACACAGCCTTCTACATTTGCTGGAAGCTCAGCAGAGAGTATAGAAGGTGGAGCAGAGAAGCTAAAAGCAAAAAAAAAAGCTGATGTGAGGCTCCAACTGTGCTAAATGTTATTCTGCTACTATGTTGAATGTAAATAATTGTAATAATATCCCGCTCAAAAATGTCATACATCCATTCTAGAGAAAGAAAATCATTACCTGAAGTGCATACAGCATCTCTGTTATATAGTGGATCTAGGCTACAAGTGTTATTGCTGTAAAACAAGGTCAAGAGCAAGGATCCACGATCCTGTAAAATCATAATGAAACAGGGAAAAAAAAAAACTTTTTGAAACTTGTTGGCTAATTTTAACAACAGAATATTCACCAACGCCGCCTTATTCGGTTTGGTGGTATCTCCAATTTTAGTATGTGCATATGCACGAAACAAAACAAAACAACACCATAGGGCGCATATCAAGTGGCTCTCCCCAAGGAATTACAAAAAGCAAAACTTTCAGCCTATCAAAACTTTGAATCATATGTTTCCTGTTGTGCTTTTCTTCTGCATATGAGCCCCTGAGGCCCGGAGGCAAGGTCGAACTGTCTGTATTATGTAAGAAACCGAAATGTATCCGATATGAACGTGAGGTTTCTGCACCACTGCCACCAAAACAAACCCATGTACAAATTCTGTGGGATTCAAACTGAATGTTAAGCAAGTGGGGGGGGAAAAAAAGTCTTTTAACTATAGGAAAGCAGTGGAGACCCACTACTGTCTGCACGGCATGCAATTTGTGGCAGCAGTTTGAGCATGGCCATCTTGTCTCTTCTCAGTTCATTCACCAACTGCAAATGCTCTTTCTGTCTCGGGAGCGTGCAAGCGCTAATTAACCGGGTCAAATTCCTCGCGCGCCTGTTGTACTTGCTGAATTAAAGTGATTCTGATTCTGATCTTTGAATTTAGAAAACACAATGTGATCTTGTTGAAACTGGCAGGCCTAACTGAATATGCCGCTGGAGAGAGCAGAAGGGCTTTTGTGTTAACTCTACGATGTGAATGCTCAATAGGTCTGTAGATCTCGCTGCCACTTACATGAGCTCACACAGGCCTGCCTGCTCCTCTGAAAGAAATATGAGCCAAAACACAGCTAAATGTAAGATATTAAAGACTGAAAAACAAACAAACAAACAAACAAACAAAAAAACAAAACGTAAGCTTCATATGACCATAGAGCAAGTTTAAGCCCCATTTCAACACTACTCAATTCAAGATTCAACCTCTTGCCAACATGTTTGCAGCCGAAAATGAACAAAACATGAAAAATCTTCCTCTTGTTCATAAACACACACTTGTGTTTGGTTATGTTTTGGGATGATTTATTGCACAGGCTCCATAAACAGGCGATCTAACGGCTGTAAAATATTACAAACATTGTTGGTATTGTGAAAGACTGAACTCTAATGCACATGGGGGCGCACACACACACAAACACACACACCCGCCCACACACACAAACTCATACAAACACTCAAATACACACTCACACATATGCACATATACACACACACACAACCACATCATGATGCAAAGTCAATGATGCCATGCTGCCTGAAGCAAGCATGGGAAGATAGGAGGGGGGGAAAAAAATCAATATTTGTATTACAGAGCAGGACATACTGTATTTATCATACACACATATTTCTGACAGGCTCCTCTACATTACCTAGAAACATCGACTAAAACATTTGCATGCGTGTGTTATTGGGACACAGCATATCAGCATGTCAATATAACCCATTAAAATTCCAGCTCCTGCTACAGGATGTCAAGGGTTACATAAGGCCAGTGTCTCCCCTATAATGGTGCAGTCAAGGGTGCAACACTTATATTATGGCGAGTGACACTAAGGTTAGAAAAATTACCTGGTGTGATATAGTGAAGTGTCAGGGTCAGTGTCAGTCTGGTCTAGAGTCGTGTGGGTAGGTAAAAGGTCAGAGTTCATTTGCAAAACCGAGTAAAATCCATCCTTAAAAATCAGTATTAACTGTTAGTTGCAGCATCAAGTCCTTTTTTGCCTCTACCACTCAACCACCTGAAAACTACGGGGATGCAGAGGGTCTAATTTAGCCAAACATTTGTGATGGTAGACGCCCACTTGATGACATTAAGTGGCATACCCATTCTCACTCCCTTTATATCCAAGCCAGGTGTCTGTGTCTGTTGTTCTCAGCAATTTGACAAAGGACTTCTGCAGGTTTTTCAGTCCAACCAAAAGCCACAATCAGCAACTTTTTGCCTCGAGGCAGAAATTGTACCGCTGGTCCCCCTCTCGACGAGCTCAGTTAGCCGCGTTACCGCCCCGGCACTTGCTGTTCATTTTGATGAGCTGTGTACGTTAAATTACCATCCAGCCGCTGAGAGTCTAAGGCAACCTGAATCTGTAAAGCCGCCTTCAGGCTTTAGAGAGACAAACTTTAAATGCAGCCGGTCTGCAACAAAAAAAGCAATGCCAGCGCTGACCTGTGTCTTTGAAAGCCCCTTGTCTGCCAATGCCATATGTTTAACTTAGTCGTAGTGTAATCTTTCTGCTGCGCTCCGGTGTTGTTGTTGCACCGACTTCCCTCCACTAAGAATTTAAAATAAAGTTCTGTGGGTTCGAACAAAGCTTGGCCGTGCAGCATGCATTTGTAATGACAAATTTATCAATGGGAATGGCGGCACTGTGGAGGATAATGTGACTTTGTTTGCCTGTATTTATGTTTATGTGTGTGCACAGAGCAATATGCACTTTGGTTGGGCGAAGAAACACCAAAGGAGAGGGCAAGTAATATGCATTTGTGTGTGTGTGTGTGTGTGTGTGTGTGTGTGTGTGTGACAAAGTGTGAAAGTAAGCTCACAAAAAGCCCTTGCACAATCAGTTCTTTTCAAGGGAAGTGTACAAACCAGAAACTGAGATATACATTTTCAGAGAAATAGTATGGTTTCCCAAGGAGAGTGGGACTGTGTGTGTGTGTGTGGGTGCGACTGTGTGTGTGCGTGTGTGTATGAGTGCGTGTCCATGAAGGCTGAGGTAAGAGGCTCCCGTGCTGTGGAGTGAGACTGAGGGCATTAGTCAGATTTGACCAACAAAGAGACTGAGAGCGCACAGTCAGAGGATTAGACCAACACCACAGACTTTCATTAGTCCGGGGAGAGGAAGAGGAAAAGAAAGAGCAACGAAAAGGTGGAGGGAGAGAGGGAGGGTGAGAGACACTGGATTAGACAGATATCAGGGACGTTCATTAGTCTTGGGAGAGGAAAAGGAAGAGAGAGGCAGAGGGAGAAATGGAGAGATGGAGGAGGGTGAGCGCCGGTGAGAGACGGAGAAATGAAGCGAGAGAGACAGTGAGAACACTCAGCCGCTGGATTAGACCAATGCCAAGGGTTTTCATTAGACAGGGAGGAGAGAGATGGATGGATGGAGAGGGAGAATAAGAGACATTGATAGAGAAAGAGAGAGTGAAAGAAATAGAATAGGATAGGAGAGGGAAGAAAAAAGAAGAAACACATGGGAGGATGGGTGGAAAGCAAAATAAAGAGGGAGAGATGCTCGAATGAAGCAAAACAAGACAGACAGGGTAAAAAAAGACAACTAATTATTAAATGAGAAAAGTACAGAAATGGAAAATAATGAGATACTCGGTTGTGATTGGAAAAAAGAGAAAATTGAAAGTGAGAGAGAGAGAGAGAGAGAGAGAGAGAGAGAGAGAGAGAGAGAGAGAGAGAGAGAGACTGATGGGCACCAATGAGAGAAAGGGAGACAGAGAGAGACGGGCAGGCAATGTATGTGTGTTTATGTGCGTGCATGTGTGTGTGCATGTTCGTGTTCATGTGTGTTTGTGTGCATGCATACGTGTGTGTGTGTGTGTGTGTGTGGTGAGGAAAGTAAGGGAGGAGGGGCAGGCCCACTGGTGTAGAACAACAAGTAGCAAGGATTAATCCAACCCCCCAACCTGACACACTCTCTCTCTCTCTCTCTCTCTCTCTCTCACACACACACACACACACACACACGCGCACACACACACACACACACACACGCACACACACACACTCAGGGCCTGGGAAGAACTCTGCTGTGCCAAACTAATTAGCTACTAACACAACTACAGCTCACACAGATGAACTGCTGCATTTACAATGGAGCAATGGAGACCAAGGGCAGGTCTCAGAGGTGTGTGTGTGTGTGCGCGTGTGTGTGCATGTCTGTGTGCGCGCATGTGCTTGTGTGTTCGCATTTGTCTGCATGTGCATGTATGTGTATGCCTGTGTGTGTGTGTGTGTGCTAATATGTTTCTGCAAATCCGTGTCATTATGTTTTTATGAGTGCGTCTAAGTGTGTGTGTGTGTGCACGTGTTTATATGTGTGTGTCTGTGTGTTTACACTTCAATAAGACCATGACAAATTACACATCCCCACTTGGTGAGACAAAAAAATCGATTATTACTATTGTACAATTATTCTGTTTTGGTTTTTTTCCCATTTTTGTCAGCTAATTTGCATCCTGCTGGCCTTTATCTCAAATCTGATTGAAACATTCATTATATGCTTAATATTACATTTTTTTTTTTTTTACCCAGTTGAGCCTCATGTTCAACAGCTGCGTATCTCTTGAAACATACTTTAAAGTGAAGCACCAATGGTGGTGTGTTTTTTTTTTTTTTTTCTTTTTCTTTTTGGCTGGTAACTGTCATTTTTTCAGCTCCATCAGCTCCATCTGCTCTGCTGTTTGATGCTCAAGGTGTGCTGTCAGGTCGGCAATTGCGAGATCCAAGAATCCAAATTTTCAAGATTATCACTCCGGTTATCAAGTATAATCGTGTGAAATGCTTTGGCCAGGAGGCTCCGAAATGCAAGAAATTAAATAAATAGAAATAGAAAGACATGTATGAAAATATAAAAGAATACCTTCAAGGCAAAGTAAAGCAAAGCAAAATCATTTGGATTCGGATTTGGGAAAAAAAATGGGCATGACTCAAAGCGGGATTTTTATTTATTTATTTATTTATTTATTTATTTGGCATTGGATTTTAACCACAAAGAAACACAAAATGACTGAAATTCTTGCTTATTAAAACTAGATGGGTCTTAGATACTCACTCAAATGACTTCTGCAAATCAAAAGAAATCTAGATGTGAAAAAATTTGCCCAGTTCATTGTTGTTTGGCACATGTTCCCTATTTAGCTATTTAGTGTGTATGTGTATTGTTTATCATGTGGTCTTTGTGTTGTGTTATTAAGTTTAAGGATGGTTTTACATTATTTGTGTATTTGTGTGTCTATTCTTTTGGCGTACCTCCATCTGCTCTACATGTGGTTACATATTATCTGAGTTCATGCAACTTCAAAGCAAAAGGTTGGATAACTAAAATAGCTATAGCAGTTTTCATTTCATTTCCCGCTTTCATACATTTTCCATGTTTTAGTTTCCTATGAGAACTTGCAGATCACCAAATATGTGGCTGTGTGTGTCTGGGATAAGCAACATTTACTGTCCGTACTTTTCCAGACACACACTCACTTGACCACCTGTGTGTCCCAGGGACTCACTACATTGCAAACCCTTCAGCATCACTGTTTGAGGCTCAAATACGCAACAGACATCTGTGTAGTCCAACTAAAATAGAAACAATGCGCAGTTCCAAATTTGCAGCTCCAATTTAACTTTGATTCCCATCTAGCAGGCAGCATGCTGACAGTGCCACTTTTTTTTTTCGCCGCTAAATAATTTCCTTGCTTCTGTCAGGAAATAACTTTGAAGGATGAGATGATGGATGAGTAACATTTGAGTCAATGTGCACAGCTGGAACGCTGAAGTGCACATAATCACAGCAAATGTCTGTTTCACACAAAACATTAACACAAGGGATGTTTCTTCATCCTGCTGTAGCTATTCAGCTGATTCATTCTCTCACGTCTAAATTAAATTTTAATTTAAAGTAAACTTCAGCTGCAATGTACCTTTTAATATTAATTATATATTAACTCTGAAAGATAGCTAATTCACATGATTTATGCCCGAATCTATGCTCTCTGTGTGTCCATAGACTTGGCTGAAGTATTACTCTATGTTGCATCAGATTTGGTTACCAGGAGTATCTTTAAGTTTTACAGCTGCTCTCCGACGGCCAAACTTGGAGCAAGTCTGGAAATCACTTTGGTCAGTTCTGTACTGATGTAGAAAGTTTGTCTCTGAGTAAATTATCTCACTTGTCTGTAGTGCATCTGTGGAAAGGATTACCTGATTTAAAATAACCTTGATTTAATCTAACTCAAAGGGGAGTGATGGCTCCTCATTGACAAGGCACAGTATTGAAAGAAAGTAATCAATTGTCACTCCTGTTTTCTCTTTTTTCTCCAATAACACCTTAAGCAAGTGTCCTCAGTGTGATTTGAAGAGTTTGGCTGCATGATGGATGAAATACTACCTTAATAGAGAGACAATATCTACTGTTTTTATATTTACTAATACTAATACATACTATTTACTATTTTAGAATGTCAGTTTTTCATTGCACTGAGCTTTTTGTCAGCACAATGTGTTTTATACTGAGAGATTTACAATTTGCTGAAATATACATTTTTTTCTGTCTAAGTGTATATTTTTGAGATGAGTACAGTTCAAAGAGCTTTCTACATTTGTTTCATTTATTCTGTCATTTTGCTTTACTCAGTGATGTGTGTTGGAAACAGGACGCTATTTAAGAGTCAGAGGGGTTCAGTGTCGGGTTGAGGGATCAAACCCATGATCTGTTTGGCTACTTTCACATTACAAGCCTCTTGTTCAATTCCTTTTTTTTTTCTCAGATGAGTTTTATTTCCTTGACTGTTCATATTCATGTTTGTATGTGATCTGTATCTGATTTCAATGTGAACAGATCTCTGACAGAAATTTTTGTTGATCAAATCTGACCAGTGCCCTCAGTCTCACTCCACAGCACACACACACACACACACACACACACACACACACACACACGCACACACACTTTCATTCTTCTTAGGGAACAATACTATTTCTTTCAAAACTACATGCATATATTTACAACAAGCATGCATGCTGCACAACAAAAACGAATCATCTGAGCGACAGTCCATCGCGACAATGGATGAAACAGCGGCGTGAGCATTCATTTCTTAGCCGATCTGCCGTGAGGGTCAGATGACAGTGGACGATGAGGGTGACAAGACGAAAAAGGACACTGGTTGACGCATCTCCCCATATATCTATTACATTTGTTACCTCACTGTCTCCTCACTCCATTTTCTGCTCTGACCTTCCAGTGCTGACACCGAATGATGATGCACTAAGGATGATTTGTGCCTATACGGCAAAAAAAAAAAAAAGTATTTCTGTGGATGAATATTACCAGCGTATTCAATCCAAGAGGCTCTCTGTATGTTCTCCCTGTCTCCATCTTTTTGTCTCTCTTTACATCTATCTCTCTCTTGTTCTGCCTCTGATAGTTTGTGGATTGAAATTTCAGAAAACCTTTGATGTTCTCAGTTTGATATTGGCCTGAGTATCAATACAGGTGCATAGTTAACCTTATCAATGCACAAGATGAAAGCAAGGTGATGATTTGTACAAACGCGCATACAGCGTGGAAACACCAAGTCATTAACAACATCTGAGACAGACGTCTTTGAAGTCATCAAACCGCGGACATGCACAGAAGAAGCAAACTTTGGCCCACAGTTTTGTGAAGTCTGCTTCCTTCTGAGACAATTGCTGACCTTGAATGAAACTGATTGCTTGTCTGCTTTGAAAGTCTGGCTGTTATTGCACAAACAACACCGCCATCAGTTGAAAGACAGTTCTTTATGCTCGGTAAATTCCTTTGTCTCAGCACTTGTAAAACCCATTTTAAACCAACTGTATATATTCCCAAAAGTCATAAGCACCAGTGAGCAAATGAGTGGGCCTTTTATCTTTGATCTTAGCTGGAAGATGCAACATGTCCTACAGATAATATCATACAGAGAGGCTATTATACTCAGGTTATAATACAGCTATCTCTTGTGCTGTTTAGAATGAACGCCTATAAGAGCCCCTTTCACTCATGAATACAGCAATGCCAAATTAATGTATAGGCTAGATATAGGAAGCAGTTTGTGTTGCATAGACAGGACATACCTTTCTGATTTTTTTACTGTAATGCGAATATTCACACAATATTGGCCATACGGGTTACTTCCTCTGTTGTAGTTTCCTGGAAGTTCTCAGAAACGACATGGGACATTTGCATCGATTTGCACATCAGTTTGCAAACCCGCCCAAAAACCGAGGAGATCCTCATTTCCACACCTGTGCACTTCAACGTTTTTCTTTGGTTTACAGTGGGTTGTTTTTCCCTCCTCTGTGTGGTCTTTACCTAAGCCACTCAGATCCTCTCTGATTTAACAAGGCCCAGCCAGCGCAGAGTTATCTCATCGCCTCCTCGCAAACTGGTGACCGGCTCGCACACTTCAACAAAAGGCCGTCCTACGAGTGAGTATCCGGAGGATATGCGTGCTTGGAAAATTGTAAACATTAGACATGGTTTGGAAAATTGTTGTGGAAAATGACTTTGTGATTTTACAACTGCTTGAGCCACAAAGCTGGCGGAGCTGATTTGCTGGCATTTTTATAGCGGCTGCCATTGGCACGCGGCCGCTATGCCACCAAATTAACATGCCACATGTGTGAACGGGGCTGTAGAAGCCTCACTTTGATTTAAGAGGTGAAGAAGGTTGATTGCAGGTACGTGATTAACAGACCAGGCGCCAGGCGATAACAGGTGCCTCCCATCTCATATTTTTGTTTAATTTTCCCCTGATAATAACTACAGTGTCAAACATATAAAGTTCCAACATGGGATATGAATGTGTAAAGACTACCACCCAAACATTGTTGATTTATGTCATTTTAGTCATAAATAACTGCATTTATATGACCTTATCCAACTATGTGAAAAATGTCCTCATGTTTATCATGAGCAAACAATCAGACGTGACACTGTCCTCCATCCTTGGAGGCAGTGAACTGGGCAACCTTGACAACGAATCAACTGACCTTGAGTCAAACTCGCTCTGACAGTCTTCCATGCGTGCTTTGCCAGGGTGACGCCACATTAAGCTAACAGCCCTACAGTATAGGCCCCACAACAGATGTTGTCTTTTGTTGTCTATCATCAAAGAAAATTGCCCTCATTTGTCATTGTTTATTTCCTTATGTTTTGGATTTTTGGAGATAAAAGTTGGCATCCTGCAGAAATGCGATGCATCCTGGTTCGCTCTTCTTTAATGTAACTGACAGATGACCGTTTTATTTACAGTCGTTTACATTTCAGCTAGTTATGCGATGTGCTCTGCAAACTCACAGCTGTGGCATGGTCCCTCTAACAGGCTGCTGCACTGAATATGCAAAAGGTCAACTTTCCTCACCTCTAGCATGGATAAACTACTTAAACTGATTTACAAGTGGCTCCTGTTATGAAAACACATCAAAACCACATTAATTTGATTACTGAAATTTAACCGCCTGTCTTGTGTTTCTGCTGGACTGTCATGTAATGTAAAAGATATCTGTCTCTGCTGTCACCAAAATGAATTATTTTTCATAATCACAGGCATTAAGGGAGTCTGGCAGCTAATATGTTAACTTCCCTGTCAATGCCCAGTTAGCCCGTGTATATCTATATTGGCACAGCCATTTATTTCTCTGCAATACAAAAGCCATTTATCCAGAACATCAGTAGAAATAATACAAATATTGCAGATTACCGCTGTTATGAGGACGCGCATGCTGAATTTGCATTCCATTTAGTTTCATTTACTTTAAATTGGATGGTTGCAGTGCCTGGTTTTTGCAAAATATGTAAAAAAGAGGGGGAAAAAAGCATTACAGAATGAATAGATTCTCACCCACATAATCATAAAAAATGTGAACAAATACAAGTGTAAGGTGATTGTATTGTCTCCACAATGCACCATTATGCAATGAAAATGCGATTTTAAACACGTCGGCGTGCCCTTCTCATTTCACTGTTTTTCATTTTACTGTCAGAGACGGAGTTCAGAACTTGTGTCGGCGCACCTTTCATCTTCTGTGCTTGTTGTGCCAGGCTAATGTAGCACTACGCTCCTGTTCAGCTAACAACACTAAGGCTTTCAATGCACCACCAGATGTTGTCTTTGTCATAATGTGTTTTTAATCACCGTTCCTGTAGTCAGATGCCAGCAGGCAGCTTCCAATCTGATTTGCATCACTTGTTTCCCCTCATCTCTCTTTAACAGCTGAGAGGGCTGAGGGCATCAATCTTTCTTAACTAGCCACGCTGTCAAAGCTCTGCTACAATGTCTGGGACCCTATAGTCGTTTATTTATTTATTTATTTTTTATTAGTATTTTTTTTTTTTTTATCCTCATAGTGACTTGCAAATGAACCAAGTGGGACTTACCATATTTGTTGTACAACAAAATGTCAAGGGTGACAGTTCCTCATAATACGACACTCTGTGCATCCATAAATATGCAAATTAACTGCATTGCCCTGACCTCTGCCTGAGTCTTTATGAAAGCTTTTGAATCGATGCACTCATAATTTACACAACAAAAATAACATAAAATAAAATAAAAATATTCTGTTGTCTGCTTTCTCCACATAAAAGAAGAAAAGAGTAGTCTCGGATTATCGTTTGTGATTATTTAAAGGATATGAGATGGGTTGTGCACTCAAGTAGAATTCAGTCGTTGCAACAAATTGACTTTCCAGATTGAATTTCCAATTGTACATCAAACTGTACATCTGTCAAACCAAAGATTCACACCACTGGGTCACCAATCTTTGCTGCTCAATGCATGCCAGGAGTGTCATACTTGTGTTAAAGACAGGTTTTTTTTGCTTGTTTGTTTTTTGTTTTAAGTGTCATATACTTTTATTCTTGCCCTCAAATTGCTACTTTTACATGACTCACTGATATCCTACATTTCCCAGAGTGCCTTTTGACAAATGCCCAGATAATGTGCCTGAGCCTGACTCACACCACACACTGAAGAGAGCAACAGCAATAATAAAAATGCACTAGGACTGGGCGGTATGCAAATTTGTATTACCATTACAGCGTCTTCAGTCTCTACTGGGTTTACCCATAAACAAAACAGACCCGGAAATGAACCCCAGAGTGCATCACCATTGGCTGTTTTATCCTCCAAATATGAAATCCATAGAAGATCATGGCTTTCAGAAGCACTTTCACTCAGTTTATAGAATAAGCAGTGTATCGTAACACGTTGTCTGCTCAGTGTAAGTCTAAGTGTTAAAGTGCCGTGTGCTGTTAAGAAGCTGTTTTTTGGAGATATGAGGATTATATCCCATACAGGGGGCACCGTACAGAAATGGTGGCGCTCCACTGAGTGGGATTTTTCCTTCCAGCTATTCAGTGTTTGTCGGAGGTACTTGAAGTATCTGCGGTGTCACCTGGATACTCTCAATGATAGTTTTCACTTTTCCATTGACACAGGATGCCGACACACACATATAGATTTTTCTCTAGACAGCTATTCAGCGGTCAGTTGTGTGTGTGTGTGTGTGTGTGTGTGTGTGTGTGTGTGTGTGTGTATGTGCTCGGCCACAAGTGTATGTATGTGTGTTTGGTGTTGCATTGTGATTTTTCTCAGTATATAACAGTCTATTTAGTATCTCTCCCCTTTTCTCTCTGTCCTTTTCTTCCCTCTGTCATTTCAGTTCACTTCAGTTCAGTTTGATTCAATTCAAAGCACACGTACAATTTTGACAAAGCAGCATAAAACAGCTGAAGGAATCAATGACATAACTGATAAAGCAGGACAATATTTAGATTTTGTTTTGTAACCATAAACACTGTATCAAGAATTAACACAATTAAACAGCTAAAGAAGAAATGGAGCAACAACAGGTCTTCTCCCTCCCTTTCTAACCCTAAAAGAAACAAACAAAAAAACAAACAAACAAAAACAACAACAACAACTCCATGCTTACCACCTCAGTGTTGAGGTGCTGTGCTGGTTAGACAGTCTGCCATTCAACACCCTCCAAGGTGAGAGCCATGATCACTGGTAAAATATAATAGACTAAAGTGGAGAACTTGCCACTGTGCCTCTTGTCATCCTTCTCCTCCTCCTACTTCATATCCTCCACTCCACAGTCACTCAACAGCTTTCACTCTCAAGCCCGAAACCATTCAATGAAGTCATTACTCTCTCTCTATCTCTCTCTCTCTCGCTCTCTCTCTCTTCTCGTCATGTTGAGTGAAATGATATCAAGAGTTAATTGTCTTGTTTTGGTGGTCGACTTAAAAAGCTCATCCTCAGTTTCATTCTCAGGTTAAAAAGTGAACTCAGAGCCATACAGAGCACCCATTTAACCATAACCAGACAGAATAACTGCATGTGTTAGCCTCAAAACTTTCCTCATTAAAACATGCTGTAACTCACTGACACACACACTGTCACATGACTCGGGGCTATTCTGTCTGTTACCAATTAGCTGTCAACTTGGCAATGTCACAAAAAAGTCACTTGACCTTAAATATAATTTCTTACAAAAAAAAAAAAAAAAGATATATAAATAAATTAAAAAAAACTTTTAATTTGTAATGCTGACCAACTGTCAGATTGTGTGAACTTTTTTCATTTTGCCAATTTCTGTTCTTTTATCTCCAAACACAATGTGTCTAAAAAAGTGTCAATTTTTCAACCAGAACATGAAACAAACCCTTTTCTTCAAAACAGACGATAATATGTTTTTCATGATCCTGCATTTTAATTTCATTTTGGCTCTTGAAACAGAGCTCAATGTAAAAAAAGAACCTGTACAAACCTTACTCTGACACTCTATGTCCAATAAGGGCATTTTTGTATTTGGGTATGATGATTAGATTTTGATTGAAATTACTTTCAAAGGTCATTTGATGAGGACACATTTTGTTTAGCCTTCATAGTCAACACTCGTTTTGCAGCACATTCCACAATACAGACATTACACAACTCCGGCTAGTTTATAACTCATACGCTCTGTTAGACTTTAATAGACATCAGAAATTTTGTCACATTTATGTGTCATGCATGCACAGGCCCAGTGTCCTACAACTCATTCAAAAGCCTACCAGTTACTTTCACTGTAGCATTACAAGATCTTATTCTTTCCATTTTAACGATTTTCCACAGACGCCAGAGAGAGCTAAATGTGAATGTAAAGGTCAGCACGGTGATCATCATGGGTGTGCTTTTGTGGAATTCAAACCATCAAAATTTAAGAAGGGGAAAACTCAAGGATATGATATCAAACAATGACATGGACCAAATCAATTTGTCAAACCATTGTGTGACCTATCAAACAATGACATATGAGATCCGCAGCCACAGGGGGAAAACTTTTCATTGGGAACTGTTTCCTGCTCAAAAGCATACACATACTGTACCTATCGCCTCTGAATTCATGCTTATTGGAGGTGGAAAGATAAATTTTGCATGCAGGATTTTTATTTATTTATTTATTTATTTATTTATTTCCAGTTTCAATCAAGAAAGTGTGATACGGACAAGAACATGCATGCGTTAGACATTAGAGTTTAACACATTTCCACATTTTCCTTGCTTACTCCCATCTCCCTGTGTCCATCTATAGTTAATATCACTGCATTATTGTGGGTAAAAAGGCTCTACACAGACTGGCGTCTTTAATCTACTGCCTAATGACCAATAATCACTGTAGCCAGCTTCCATTATGGTTATTTGCTATTAACCATCATGACCATCACCTCACTCCCCTGAAATTACACATCGTCACAATATAGACCTTGTTTTCAAACCTCGCTCATTCAGAACTTGTCCACTTGCATGCATATGGATACAAGGACATGCACAGACCTGGCACACTTTGGGGGCTCTCGCACGCATTTTCCATCAAAGTGCAATTATGGACAGACTATTTCCGTCTGACATAAATGGATAAAAGCAGTGATCATCAGCATAGAAATGGCTGTTCAGAGAGGCTTCCTTTCTGTTCTGCCTCACTACTTTGTTGTTTACTTCCTTTAATCCCCTCGACAGCCTAGCGTATTACTACACAATAGTTTTTGTAACTCATTATGCTATTATGGCAAAAGGAACATTGATGCATTTAGACTTTTGGCTGGTTTTCTTTAACCAGGTAGCTCTCACATAGTAGCAATAAAGCATCTTTATTGCTACTATTACAACTACTGTTACTACTACAGGTATACCTCTGATACACTGTTCCTGCTATTACAACCGTTACCTCTGATACTTGTGCTACTACTACCATTACTATTGCAACAGCTAGGCCTACTGTAACAGGTACACCAACTGTAATTAATGCCACCCCTACTATTTACAGATAGACACAGAAAACACACACATATACTTGCGCACAATGCAGTGATTATAATAAAAAAAAAATCTTAAAATCTTCTCTCTTAGATTGTGTATGATGCTATGCATGTATTTGCATGACTGCTCACACTTCATATTGTAGAAAAAAGGCTCATAAGACTACACCAGTAGAATTAATAAGCACGCTGACCAAGGATTTCACTGTGTTTGTGTGTGTGTGTGTGTGTGTGTGTGTGTGTGTGTGGGCGTGTGTGTAGCACTTAGGTAATTAATGTCTGGAAGCACTGAACTTCAGCTGCACCTCCTTGAACACATGCACCCGCACACACGCGTATGCACACACACACACACACACACACACACACACACACACAGGACAACATATCAGACTACCAGAGAAGAAAGAAAAAAGAAAACGGGACAGAAAAAAAGAGAAAGCAAGAGCAGCAAGCTAGAGCAAAAAGCCAGAGTGGAGACTGAGGGAGAATGAGAAACAAGTGAGCGGTGGAAAAAGATAAAAGTCAGAAAATGAGAAGAAGAAAGACAAAAAGACAAGGGAAGAAAGACAGAGAAGAAGACAATATATCCCCTCAATCATCTCCTTATCTTCACCTGTTAGTCAGTAGGTTAGAGATAGATCTTCCTTTATTGGTTTTATTTAAATAACTGTATCCCTACAACATGCAACTCAAGAAATCTGCATGTTATCAAGGAATGCAGGGAATGATTTTCAAGGACACACATTCTGAATACACACACACATACAGTTCTATGCAAATCAGACAGGGCTGGGTGTTTGTAAATATTTGGTATTCATGTTTGATTTGCAAACTGTTGGAGCCAGCATTCCAGCCTCTTTTAATGTTTTAAAATCCCAATCTAAACTTCCCCTGGCTAATCCTTGATTGCTAAGCAAGATACTGCAGATGAAAAATAAGGTTTTGACAACTTTAAACACACAACAAATGTAAAAATAAAGGGAACTCGGGTCCACGTTCCACGCTGCGAGCACTGAAAATGTCGAAAAATGATTTACAGGCTTGCTATCCACGCAATTCATGCCTTTTTTCACAACCCAAGTAAATCAATTTGGATGTGGAAAAATTCTTCTGTGTAATGAATCAAACAACAACAAAGCCAGAGGTGGAACCACAGTGTTTTTACAGGTGGTGCCACGAAGCAGCTATAGACTGAGACTTCAATCAAACTGCAATGCTCCTGAAAGAAACTAAACTATTCTGCAATGGTAAATTATATTTTCAAAAGAAACTGCGGAATTCTTTTCCAAAACGCTACACTTTTTTGGCTACCTGCATTTCACTATTCAGTATGTCTAAAATACAGTAATCTGCAAAAAGGATGTCAGGTCCTTTTTTATTTATAAATTACTGCAACTGTGCCGTCAATTATTTTCTAAGTCTAGATTTTACATTTTTCTGATGGCAGCTTTCTTGTGCAACAAGGCTCTTCAAAAAATGTGGAATTTTTGTGAAATGAAAAACTTGAATAAGAACTTGAATGACCTTTGGCTTCAAATTCTAGCAGTTCCCAGAGTCTCCTGCTCCTGTTCTTTGTGGAGCGGCAGCAGTTAAGGGTTCAAGGAAGACGTTTTTTTTTTAAAACCTTTGCAGAAAATGTTGCACCGCGTAACCAAAAATATTCTGATGGAGCCAGGAACCAAAGTGATGTCAAGGAATCGGTTAAAAAAAAAATGTCAGGGTACTCGCAACAGTATGCCGTGATTTGAAAAGAATATTACCGAGTGAATGCAGCAGAAGTATCTGTCTGTGGGTTTTGTAGCAGGCGCTTTTCAATGCAAGGAAGTCCTTGGAAAACACTTAAGACCCTAAGCAGTGCTCTTGAACACTTGTCATCTTGCAGGAAGCCTCCTTTGACAGAAAGAACCCCCCACCCCCCACCCCCCACGCACACACACATACACACATACACACACGCACACACACACTCACACTCACTCTCCCTCTGTCCTCTCATCTCTGTGTCAGCTAGAAAGGTTGTAACATGATCCGTCTAGCACCTTGAATCTAGCAGGCAGCTCTCTACTCCTCTTTTCTCCCCCGTTCTGTTTTCCTCCCCTCTCCTGTCTCTATCCTCTATCTCCTCTCCCTTCCTTCCTCATCCCTTCATCCCATCCTCTCACCTTTTCCTGCTTTTTTGTTTCGATTTCAATACTTAACACAGACTGCAAAAAAACCTCCACTTCAACAAGTCATTTGGGCTCATATTCAGTGATTAAATCTTGTTTCTTATTGAAAGAAGTGAAACAATGAGATAGTGGGATGCGATAATGCGATTTTTTTTTTTCTAGAAACAAGTGTAAATATAAGAACAGGGGAACGCTGGACCAAATATGTTGAAGCAAGGCAAACCAATGCAGATCACTCGTATCAAGAGAATGACACTTGAGTCGAGATATGTAATTCTGCAAACAAGTTCATTAGCATTACATACACTTTGAAGTATCGCATTAGAAAAGGTTTATGTAAATGGAAAAATTTAAATAAAACAAACAAAAAAAAAAAAAATGACAGCCCTTATACTCGTTTGAAGTAGTTTTTGCCTTTTTTCGAAAAGATCTGATGCACTAACTGGGAGCTGATATGATAAGTTATTAAAGCATCTTTTTCAGGACAATTCATATAACATAGTCGATGGAAACTCACATTAATTCCCAATGTCTTTCATCGAATTTTCAAAATGAACTTAAAATATGCAAAATATTTTGGATGGAAACCCAGCTTAAGATGGAGATGTTTTTGCAGGACAGATAGATAGATAGATAGATAGATAGATAGATCATCTTTGATATTCTTCTTTCATCTTCTTTCTGTTCCTTCTATGCCATTCTATTTGTTTTGCTTTCCACTTTTTGCTCTCCATCTCTGACCCCTCGCATCCTCTCCACAACTCTTCTCCCCTTTATCTTGCCCTCTCTCCATTCCTCCTTTCTTATGTTTCATTCCTCTTTTCAGTGCTGCTCTCCTTTAATTCCCACCCTCCTCTTCCTCCCCTCTCCTGCCCTCCTCTCCTCTCTTCTCTGGACTCTTCAAAGCTGAGAGGCCATCGGCACAACTTCAGTAGGAGAACCTCACTGCGATCAGACGTGTCAGCACCTCCATCTCTCTCTCTCTCTCTCTCTCTCTCTCACACACACACACACACACACACACACACACACACATGCACGTGTCAGCACTTTAAACAAACATGCACATGCAGACACACTGCCAGAAACACATGCAGACACACAAACACACAAATATATCAGCATTGTCAGCACACACACACACACACACACACACACACACACACACACACACACACACACACAGGTACATATGTCATTAGAGAGCTCCACATGGCTCGTATAAAAGCCTGTCCAGCAGGAAGGGAGGGGGTGCAGAGGAAGGAGGCCAGGAGAAAAAAGAAAGGAGCAGGGACAGAGTGAGGGAGGGAGGGAGTGAAAAAGGGAAACTGCTGGAGGAATGAAGGAAAGGAGGCAAAGTAGTAAAGGGGACAAGGAAGGATGGAGGGAGGAAAGTAAAGGAGGGAGGTGCCCGAGGGGGAGAAATGTGAGGAGGGCCAGTCACCAGAGGGCTTCTTCAGACATCACTCAAACTGGCTGCTCTGTCGTGTATTTGTGTGTGTGTGTGTGTGTGTGTGTGTGTGTGTGTGTGTGTGTGTGTGTGTGTGTGTGTCCCTGCTAAATCACTTCCTGCTGTTCAGCTCCACGCCTGCTTTGACTGGCACAGCTCCAACACCTTTAACATACAAACTACCTTTCGTTGCCTTCTTTTTCCCGACCTTCCTTCCTTCTTTCCTTCCTTCCTTCCTTCCTTCCCTGCTTTTTCTCTTTTCCTTAATTCAGTCCTTCATTCCACTTTACTTTTTCTGCATTTCCCACCTCTCCTTCCACTGTCCCATGTTTTAGTCATACCCTTACATGCTTTTTAGACCTCCGTCATTCTTTCCTACTTTCCCTCTTTCTTTCCTTATTCCTTTATTGTCCTTTTTCTCGTTTTTTCCTTCCTTCCCTCTGTCTGTTATACCTTTTATCCTTTTCCTCTTTAGCTGTATTTTTCCTCCCAACATCCTCTTCCACAGTCCTTTAGTTTCCTGTTTTCAACTGTTTCCGTACTGAAGTGAACAGTCAGGTGAATGGTAGTGAGTGAGAAGAACAGAGCGGTTTACGAAAAGGCAGAGGAAGAGGGAAGAGAGGGATGTTGTGATTGAACTGGCGATGGAGAAGACCGAGAGAGAGAGGAAAGATGGATGAATTTTGGCAGATGGAAAGAGAGAGAGATGGAGCAGCAGAAACATAGAAAGGAGAGTGGGACAGAGCTGACATAGCAGCTGCGAGCAGGGAGAGAGAGAGGAGGAATAACAGAAATAGCCTGCAGAGAGAAAGCGAGGATACAGAGGAGGGGGGTGGGGGGGGGGGGGGACTGGGACACGAGGAGATATAGACAGAGAGAAGTGCAGATAAGAGAGCTGAGAAAGAGAGGTGCAGAGATACAGAAAGAGAGGCAGAAATTAGGGGATCGCAGGAAGAGAGAGAACAGAAGAGGAAAGAAGTCTATATCGTGGATCAATGGAAGGCCTGTCCTCCGCTGATGTGTCTGCATTTCCTCTGCCCCACACAATAAGGCCCTCTCACTACACCATGAACTCTGTGTGTGTGTGTGTGTGTGTGTGTGTGTGTGTGTGTGTGTGAGAGAGAGAGAGAGAGAGAGAGAGAGAGAGAGAGAGAGAGAAAGAATATCATTCAGAAGAATATGAACCCTTTGCACTATTGTCCTTTCTTAAAGATTTTTTTAATTCATTTTTTGGGCATGCTTTATTTGATAGTGACAGAAGGGAGAGAGACAGGAGAGGTAGGAGAGACAGACAGGATGACATGCAGCAAAAGGCCCGGACTGGATTTGAACCCAGGACTTGGCCTTGATAAATGGCACACGCTCTACCAAGTGAGCCGCTGGGACGCTCCTGGTTGGTCTTCTGATGCAATTCAATCCCAGCTCCACATGGAAGTCAATCCCCAAGCAATTTTACTTTTGTCTGCTGGTTTTATTATCAACAGATAGAGCTAAGACGACACCACATCCTTTTTGCCACTGCGGTGAGAACAGCAGAAGGTGGTCAGGAAGACTCAGCAAGCACTGTAGAGTGTTAGATTAGATAGCAAAACTAACATATGACCATGTTTGTGTCTGTGCTGGTTGAGAGTGTACCAATGCACCAGTGGTACAACACTATTAAGGGAATAAATGCTGGAAAATTACAAAACAATATCACAAGCTTCCAAATTTATTTTTTTATCCTGCAGAGTCAGAGCATCCTTCCATCCCAGCAACCAAAATGCCAAAGATATGTGATAAACATTTTCACTTCCTGACTGTTGAGAATTGTTGACCTGACAGAGAGAAGGCCAAACCACATATACCAGGTAAAACTAACCATGTAGAGCTGTCAACCTGCTGCAAAATTAGAGTGCAGTTGAGCTTAACAGCATGACAAAAAAACTAAACCTGTCCAACGTCTCTCGGTCACCTGAGGGAAAATCAGACAACACTTGTCCCTCACCACTTTAAGTGCCCAAATCACGGACTTAGCCACACACAAAAAAGTGGTAAACTTCAGTACTTTTGTACACTTTCATCTGGTGGTGTGTGGACAACAAGATTGCTGTGTCAATAAATTTGACAGCTGACTAATTTGCACTTTCCTTAGAGAAAATGTTCACTTTCATTGAGTGGGGACGTACCTCTCTCTTATACTAGCTTCCAAGCTCTTAAAATGATCTGATAAGTCACTCTTGATGCAAAAACATCTTGCTGCAAAAAAACAACAACAAAAAACTATAATATTATAACCACGGAGCCTATGCTATTACCCAGTTGTAAGCACTTAGGTGACCAAAGCGTATACATAAACAAATACGAGTAAAATAATCTGAAGGCTTTCAAACAAACATGATATATCTGTATTTTTAGAAACAAAAACAAAACATTAGACCTTACATAATGTGATTTTGTGGGCAAAGGCCCAGAAATGACAGTATAATACATACGTGTTATCACTGAACCCTCAGTAATTTTATAATACTGAGTTTCACTTTCCTGCCTCCAACTGATCTGTCACATTGCATCACACATTAAGATATCCACACAAACAGAGGTTATCTCACTTTTGAATGAATCACATAAATTGAAATTTTCCTGCTCCACTAGTGTTTAAGTTCAGTCAGTTTATTGGGAGACAAGTGATTTGCCCAGAGAGAGAGGGTTACTAGCTGGTTGCAAGGGCCAAGTAACACAGGGCCAAAGCGGTACTTTAGACCTATAAAAGGGTATCACTTCACAAAAGTGTGTGTGCATGCGTTTGTGTGTGTGTGTATGATACAGCGAGTGTGTATGTGTGTCCTCCAGAAGCCGTGATGCATTAGTGTAACCTGATCCCACTGTTCTCTTACGAGTCCTAACCTTGAGAGAGACAGACAGAGGAGGCAGGAGGCAAGTTGCAATGCCATATTCTGATATGGATGAGCTGGTTGGTGTTCATCACTGAAAATTTCTAAAATTAGACGACCTAGCATGGAAAAATGTTAATGTTTTCACCAGTCAAGGACTTAGTTTACCTACTGTCCTTGTATTTAGCACCATAGTTTGTTTTAGTTATGCGACAGCAGTCAGTTTTGTAAGTTATTTTGTGCATCTGTTCATTCATGCAATATTAAAGGAACAGATCCTGCAAAATACAAAAATATATATGCATTTTCCCAGTTATGCCTACTACAATCTTTTCATCCTGATAGTTTTTGTTTCATTGTAAGCAAATATGATCACATCTACTGACATAACCAGAAGTTATGGATAGGGTGAGGGGGATGGGGGTTGCAGGGTTTTTTTTTTTTTTTTTGATTTTGTGTGAACGCTTCCTTTATTGCTAATATTTCCTGTTTGTTTGCCAACTTAAAGGATCCAAATTACTGCTCTACTGTTAGGCGCAGAAAACGTCTCACACAAAAGATATCATCAACTAATTTGTCGGAAATTCCCAAGTTGACTTTTCAAGATATGGGATTGCTTTAGATCACTCATTGCTATAACCAGAGTCACTTTTACAACTCAAACACTGTGAAGAAACACAGTATTTTTTTTTTTTCAATCAACATTATCATTACAATAAGGTGTAATGGGATTTTTTTTTTTTTTTTTTTTTTTTACTATTAATTATGGCTTTAGGCTCCTGCACACCACATACTGTTTGAAGTTCAAAAACCACTGATAAGTGGCTCAGAAAATTTCACTACTTTCCCTCAGCATTAAGAAATTACTCATCTGTAGCATTCACCACCTGATCAGTCAGTAATATATCAATACTTTAAATAGTTACAAGTCGGCAAAGAACGATGGGGAAAGATACTCATCATTACACCCGATCGCTGCACTCTGAAAAACCGTGTTATGTCTCAAAGTCAATTTTTTCATTAAGAAACCTGAGTCATTATTGGTCCAAGTATAACGAGCCTCACAATCGAAATTCTCCATCTCTAATACATTTAATAATAATGGACTATTATTCTCTATCTTATTCCCTAACATTTAATAATACTATTCCCAGAGCCCATTAAAAAACTTAATCATCAGGGGCTGAAATACACTGTAGAGAGATAATTATAGTTGATGATATTCACAGATAATTCAGCTCTTTTCTTCCCCCCTCTCTTCCCTTCTCACTGTTTTTTTCTCTTCTTCATAACTTCATTCATACCATATTTCATTGCTCTTTCTTTCTCTTTCTTCCTTTCTTTCTTTCTGCACTTTTAAAAATCTAGACCCCAATGGCCTTATGACTCGCCGCTATCGGTCTTTGTTACTGATTTTAAAGCACTCGGATGCCAGAGAATGAAATAGAATCAGAAGGAGAAAAGAAGATAAAAAGAGGTGAAACGGGAATAATAAAAAAAAAGACAAAAGGTATAAAAATAGGCATGTGGGAGGCAGAACAATAAATCATTTACAGACATGTGCAGAGTAAGGTCATCAGGGTTTAAATATTCATTATGCGTGTCAAGTCGAAGCTTTTAGATCTTGCGGGATACAGTTTCCCTCTTTCTTCAATGATGTTTATGTTCCCTAAATTATGCATTAAATACAAATGTTATAAATACACACAGTTTTATTGTTGCTTCTTTACAGGGGAATTCGTGTGTGGCATCCACACTGCCAATGATAGAGGATGAAATCCCACTGAAAAAAATGTATGGATTCACAGTGTTGCAAGGCACTTTGGTAGGAAGCATCCACCAGGCAGCATTTGTGCTTTTGTTATATCTGACAGAGAACACTGAGTAATGATATGAAAACGTTACATAACTGCAACCTGTTCAGGCAACTAAAACTCTGGTTTAGGTTATGGCTAGGCTCAGCTTAAAAACTTGTCAACACATCACTGACCGGAGTTTTAAGCTCAGTATAGAACTGCAATACAAGTACTGTGGACAGCTTTGGCACACGGTTACTTCTCTAAATTGTCACATTATTATCAAAATTGACCAGTGCCTGTGTGCTGCCAGTGAATGATGCTAAAGCCCAACTCTTCCACTTGATCTCTGCAGTCGACTCTGGTTCTGGAGCCCATGTGAGTACAGCTGTGTGCTGTCCCTGTGTCTGGTTTTTGGTTGCTTGTACTGCCTGATTACTGCAGCTGACTCTGATCCTGGAGTTCCTGCGCCCATTCCATCCACCAACTATGGTAGATGTTTCAAAATAATTACAAACCTATTTCTAATGTTGTGTTTATAGCAAAAAATACTGAGAAAGATTCTTTTAATTAGCTCAGTGACTTAAATAAAAATGGCTACTTTGATAGCTATCAATCTGGCTTCCGAACTCATCACAGCACTGAAGCAGTTCTCACTGAGGTCCTGAATGTCATTCTTCTACATACAGATTCAGGGAAAACATCAGTTCTTGTACTACTGCATCTCACTTTGGGTTTTTACACAGTTGGTGGCATGCTCATAAGAGCACAAAGTGTTTTGTAACAATCAACAAATGTGTGACAGTGACCTGTGGAGTTCCCCAAGTGTCAATACTTGGTCCTCTCTTGTTCAACCTGTAGCTCCCCCTCTTCCAAATTATAAACTAAAGGCTGCTTACCATAACTGAGCAGATGATACACAGATCTACCAATCACTTTCCTAAGATGACTATGACCCAATAATTTCACTGTGTCAGTGCTTGCACGTAAACACCTGGATGCAGCATAAAATTTGTCCAACTGAACAATAATAAAACTGAAAGAAAAAAAGGAAAACTTAGTTATTGCTCTTCTTGAGAGAAGGCAGCAAATGACTAAAATCTTGGTATTTTAAGTGATTCTGATCTTAATTTTTGATTCTATATAAAATCAATAACCAAAGCATTATTTTATCATCTTAAAAATGTAAAAAAAAAAAAAAAAAAAAGGGACAAATTATATGTCCAAGCAAGTTTTAGAGAAGCACATTCATGTTTTTATTTCCAGCAGTTGACTATTGCAATAGTCTCCTTCTAGCCTTTCCAATACACAGACAGCTACAGCAAATCCAAACTGCTGCTGCAACAGTTTTAACTAGAACTAAGAGATCTGAGCACATCACACCAATACCTAAATCTTTAGAACAGCTTCCAGTCAGCCATAGAATTGATTTCAAAGCATTGCTTTTAGTTTATAAATCACTGAATGACCCAGGGGCAAAATACACAGCTGAGTGGCGCATTCTTTCTAAGTCACAGGCGTAGTTTCCCCACTGCCGCCTAAGCTCCACCATCTCGTTCCTGCCTTCATCCAATCACAACCTGACACGCTTGCCATTAGCCAGTCATTTGTAAGCTGTAAGTGTTCTGCTGTCCTTCAGCTGTCATTTCAGCACCGTGGCCATTTCACAATCCGCCTCCACCCCTTCACCACCTCAACCGAGAATGCCTGGCCCGACTCCAATCAAACCCCCTGATCAGAAGTTTCACATCCCAATATACAATCTGCATCCCTCATCACCGCCACCACTGTCCAGGCTCCAGGGGAATTTGCTTCTTATACGGAGGCACTTAATTTATGGGATCGTCTCCGAATGGCAATCTACTTCCAGCTGGGGTCTAAGCACCAAAGATGATTTCCTCATGTTTACTAATAAATTGAATCTCACCTCAAATTCCTCATTCTCTTTTATTCCTCTTATAAGTCTCTCCTGATTGAAATGGTTATTAGACCAGCAGAGATGAAAAGCAACCTCCGACAATTTTCCCTCTCCACACAATATTGTGTACAACATCACCTCTGTTCTTGTGGCTTGCTCATGTATCTTTCTTCCTTGAAAACCACAAGATAAGCGTTTGTTGTAAAACTTCTTAAATATTTAAAGCTACTCTATAATTAAAATTGAAAAAACTGAAATGTATCCTCTTTTCTATATTGTACAGTATGTCACATAATATCTCTTTGACTTCAGCCTGTCATCTTTCTTCTCCCATTACTAATGTGGCTGAATTTTCTGAATTCTTTGCTATTTGCCATTGTGCCCCCAACTGAAGCCCCAAAACTTTTTTTTTTTTTTTTTGCCAAACAAGCTCATTCATCACCTTGTGTTTGTGTTACATGACGATTAGTAACAGTTTTACCCGCTACAACTACAGCAACGTTTTCTGTCCTTTCTCTCGCGCCCTGCATGTGTCCTTTCTTCTGCATGCCTCTTTCATTTTCTAAGTTTTTCTATCTCCATTATTCTTTTCCTCTGTTCTTCCTCCCCCTTCTCTGTGTTCATTTATCACCAGCCCCATCTACTTTCTCTCTCCATCTCGACCTCCATCTATCTCTTCCCTATTTCTTTTCCACTGTCCATCTATCTCTTTCCCCCCTCGCTCTCTCTTCCTCACCTCCCGTCTTCCCTCTCTCCTCTTCCTCCTCGCTCTTCTCTCTCTCTCTCAACCTCCCCATTCGTTCTCTCTCCTCTCTCTCTGCTGGGTGTCCTGTTCCCTCTCTCTCTGGGAGTAGCAGACCTCCTGACGGCTTGGTATTGATCCTCACGTCTCCCTCTCTTGCTGTCTCTCCCTCCCTCGCTCACACACATGCACACAAGCGTACACACATGCATTAGGGTGACAAGATAAAAGGGCTTGTATGCCCTGAGGCAAAGCCAACTGAACATGAGACCAGGGGCTCTCTCCTTCCTGTATGATATCAGGAGGAGAAACAACACTTAACAAACCCAAGGCTGCAAACACATTCCCATATCTGCGCGTGTAAAAACCTCCAGAAATTAACATTAGCTTTATTTACAACAAGCTCAGTTTTATCTGAAAGTCAAGCTCTCAGTGAGATAACATAAATCTTGTGAATATTGCTATGGTCAAAACATTGCTTTTATTGTTGCCACGGAAAGCTGGAGGCTACAAGTGCACTTGAGTCTCTGTGAAAGAAAACTTCTGGAAAATAAAGCTATTAATAATCGTTGCCTTAGGAGGGGAATACTTGATTCTATCTCGCTTCGGGGGGGTGTCCCTTATTTTTCTGTAATAGACTGTTGAGGCTAACTTATCTTGTGGCACGCATTTGAAGGGTCGGTCTGTAATCCATACGTAAAGGAAATGGTGGCTCCATTGCCAGATCCAGTAAAATCAGAAGTCAGAACTTCCTTTCAGTATAAACAGGCACGGATTCTGTAGGCTATACTGCTCTGTGCTATGTAGACTTATTTAATCAACACTTTATTAAATGTGATCTCAGCTGTCCTAGTTGATCAGCTGCCTTCATTCCTATATTAAGCAGCATCACTTTCTAGTTAATATTAGCATTAACATTAGCATATTCCTTCAGCAGAAAGCTTGTTAATATTACAATCACCAGAAAATACTGTACTGCGATGTTGGGTTGCTGCTATGCACCTTTCATCACAGCACTGCAGTAGTCCAGTGATCAACAAACAGCCATTGGCACAACAAAGTCCTGGTATCTCATGTTTATGCTGAAACTGTCTATTTATGTCATTTGATCCTGGATGTTGGCTATGTGAAATTAATAGGAGATTAAACTATGTTAACAATTTGTTAGGTGTTATGTTTTCCAGATCCTGACTGATGACCTGCATTTAGCTTGCTTTAGCAACACTGCCAGTGTAAAAATTATGAGGGGTCCTGATGGGATATGCACTTACTTCTAATCAGCTGGAAAATGTCCTTCAATTTTTCTGTCACACTCATTGCCAAAACCTGCCCAGACAAATGTGCAAGCAATGAAATTTTGAGCATGCCATCCAGCTACGCACAGTGAAAATGGTTTAGAGAAAAATGCTGTCATTGTATTCAGATTTTGTATTTCAGTTGTAGTCAGTTGTTTTCCTCACCATGTTCTTGTCACATAGAGGGAAAAATCCTTTACTGCCATTGCTTGCGGTTAGCAGTACCCATAGGCTTCACTGACGACTGTCATGAATACTAACAAGCCCTTTTTACAGTTGCTGAAGACTGAATACATAAGCATTTGCTTGCTGCTATTAAATAAGTGCCTGGTAAAAACAAGTAACAGATAAGTTGCCTTCATATTACCCACTGTGCCTGCAGAGTCTACCTTAATGCTGCATTAGGCAAGAGTTTTATGTAAAGATGTAATTATCTTATCAGGCTAAATCACAGGTGTCAAGCTCATGTCCCCAAGGCCCTGTGTTCCTCAGATGTAGTCTCATCAAACTGAAAGCAGCTCCACATTTCCTCAATCCTGTGTACCATCAACAAAGAGGACTAATATCCATGTCCTCTGGTATATTCAAAATATGCATAATCTGACAGAATGTGCTCAGTAAATGTAACCTCAAATTATTTTATCAATTGTGTTTGACACAAGTGTGTTTAAATAAGAATCTTTGGAAGCAGCTAAAAAACACCATTAAGATGTTGTTTGCTGACATGTTTTATGAGAATAAATATTCTTCTTCTGGTTTTGTAATGGAAACATTAACCTTGTTCCCATACTCCTTGAAAAAGGACCCTGAATTATTGTGGAAAATGGAAAGGAGCTATTAACACCTGCCTACTGCCCTGTCATTGGTCTTTTGAGTTGTTCATCTGACCTGGAAACCCCAACTTGTTATCGTCCCGACAGTTTGTAAAAGTCTCTTCAATGAGGTGACTTATGAGCTCTGTGAAGGCAGAAACCAAAAAATTACTCTCCATCTGGCAAAACTGGAAATCCATGGAACAGGGTGAGTTCTTCAAGGATTCAGGGAACAGAGAGCTGTTTTCAGTTTGAAAATAAGTCCAACAAGTGAACACTGGGCCCTGGAGATATAGATGCACCCCTTGAATCACAAAGCCTGACTACTGACTTAAGGATGAAATGCAAGCTGGCTCCTAAATAGCCGTGAGCAAGCACTCCGGCCAGACAAAAATTGACTCAATTTCTTTTGTATAAAGCATTATACACCAGCCAGGCTGGTAAATAGGAATGCATTGCGCATAGTTTACTGATCTCACTTTGCTGCATTTCTGGATGTTAAAGTAAAATTTCTCATACATTTACCCCACACTGCCATTTATAGTCACCCATATACAAATATGCCTTACGCAGCTTTCAAAAAAAAAAAAAAAAAAAAAAAATACAGTAGTACACAGACTATTGCCAGTCTTTTTTAGCAGATTACATATGCAAAAAAGAAATAAACACTTTTATCCAAAGCAGATTACAGAAAAGTAAGTGCATACATTTCCAGTGGGAACTTACCACTGGCAGTGTTAGTGCCATGCTCTATTCATTGGGCTCCAAGGCTAACAAGAGGTTGTCAGGAATCAATACCTGGCATGAAAAACGATGTGACTCTCAGCTGCTGTAGCCACATCAATCACACTATTACCATTATCTCATCTCCCGACACCAACTTCTTCCTTCTCTCCCTCTCCTGCCCCACACCACCCTGCCTAGTCGTATGACACTGGTTTCCCTCTCTCTCCCTTTCTCTCTTCCTCTCTCTCTCTCTCTCTCTCTCATTCTCTGCCCCTCCCTCTCTCTGCCAGCTCAGCGGATGCCCCTTGTCACAGCTCCTATTTCAGCCTTCTGAAGTTTCCTAATTGATCGCAATTAGAGCCGCTACAGAGAGAAGGGGTGGGGGAGTGGGGGCTGACAAAAGGGGATGAGAAGAGAAAGTCGGTGTGTGTGTGTGTGTGTGTGTGTGAGTGAGTGAGGAAGAGAGATTAAAATCAATGAGCGTGCTTTGAGAGTGGCCATATTAGCAACTGGACTACACTGGCCACAGACTGCTAGGGTAATAACCCCCGAGACAGGGGCAGAGTGAGAACGAGGCAGACAGTGAGAGACACAGAGAGACGGCGAGACACAAGAGTGTGGAAAGAAGACAGAGAGGTGACCGAGGGGAGAGACAGAGATTGGAAGTGGGGGAAAAAAGGGGGAAAAAATGAGGACCTGCTTGCACTGTCATGCCCTGAACAATCATCACAACCATAAAAAGTATAGAGAGAGAGGAAAAGAGGGTCATTAGGTAAAACACTTTATGAAGGGAAAAAAGGAAAAAAAGAATTAGAGATAAATTGAAAAGGGTGAAAGGACATGGGAACAGACAAAGATGGGGATAATGTAGGATAAAATCTAGAGAGATGGAGAGAGATTTTTTTTGAGAAATGTAAAAGCTAAGAGTGGTGTGGAGAGAGAGAGAGAGAGAGAGAGAGAGAGAGAGAGAGAGAGAGAGAGAGAGAGGAGGGGATTTGTAATAGAGAGATAGAGGCAGAATGACAAAGAGGAAAAATAACAATAGTGCCGAAGCCTCTTCCATCCTTCTTGCAAACGTCCCTGATCCCCTTTTTCTCTCATTTAAATTCCTCTCTATTGTCATTACAATCCAAGCCTAACCCCCCACTGCCTGGCAAACACACACACACACACGTGTTGACCTCCAGCAGCAAGCTGGGCCATCCCAGGGAGCCGGACTCACACATCCTTGTTAATCCCCATCAGTGGACACACACATGCACACATGCATACACACACACTGTGTTTGTTGGAAAGATAGGCTCAAGTTTCCACAGACTGCAGATGTCAGTGTGACCCCGGCCATGCTAACATGGGTGTGGAATAGCAAGCAGCTTGTCACCAAGCATCTTGTGTCTTGTCAACAACACTTGGCAAGACGGGCTAGCCCAGCACTTGCCTGTGTCTTGTCAACAAGTTTAGTCAATAGCTGGCTTTAAAGGATGGCTCCTTTATTTTTCAACCTGGGCCCTATTTTGAACCTTCTGGGGTCCAAAGGACTGATGGGGGCAACAGTTTTTGGAACTGGTCCAGTATTGAGCAGCCGGCAGCCGTGAAACACGCTGCAATGGAATAAAATTGGGAATTTACCCATGTCAAATTAGGTTATTAAAAATGTATGTTTCAGCCACTGACAGGTTCAGATTGTTGTCATAACTGTCTGACTAGAGTATGGAAAGGATCCTTACAGAGATCAACGTGTGTGCCACCTTAACAGAAGTCTCGCTCAAGGAGAAATCTGAAAAGTGAGTTGTTGCAGGAAGACAGCAGTGTAACATGAGAAAACAATGGTCCATGTTTGCACCTTTCTGAATAGTGTCAACAAAATGACACACCACGCATGGCGCAGCAGACTACCTTTGTTGGATAGGGACAGACTGAAGTTGTGACCAGTTGTGCTACAAATGGATCCAAGCTCCCCTGTCCGTACGCTGCACCTTGCAGAGCATCGGGTCTGCAGGATTACAACTGCCAGCCAAAGAGGAGAAGAAATCCTACACCAAAGCACTTTTACCTGAAGAAAAAGAGCGGCGAGACCTGCTGCCAACAGAGTGGAAGTAATATTATTAGATGTCAAGAAAAATGTCTAGTTCTGTCGGGATCCTTTCCATAATGTTGGCAGACACTTGTAATGACAATCTGAACCTGTCAGTGGCAAAAACAAGCACTTTTATTGGATGTAATTTGATGTGCGTAAATGTCTGTGTGTACATTGCAGCCCATTTTGCAGCTGCTGGCTGACGTGCTCTTGCTCAATACTGGATCAATTTAAAAAAAAAAAAAAAAAAAAAAAGTTCCTATCCTATCCAAAAGGCAAAAAGCAAAAAAAAAAAAAAAAAAGGGCCAAGGTTGAAAAATACCAGAATTATCCTTTAATGCAACTCCTTGCCCTTCCATTCCCCTGGATAATGACACTATAGGCTGGAAAGTATTGGCTTGTCAACAGCGGTATCCCACAAAGTCGACATACTGCTCTCACTGGCATTAGTCCTGCCAATATGGCTTGCACAGGGAGGTGTCTAACACCAGCAATAGAGTCTTGGTGAGAAAATAATGTCTTGTCAGCATGATCAAGACACGGCTGGGTTAATACTATTCCTTGGCTTATCACTTCCTTGTCAACAATGGTAGGTCACAGAGACGGTGACCGGCGCTGATCTTAATATTGCCTTGTCAACATGCATGCATCTAGACTGTCATCAAAGCCTGACATCGTGTGTGAGGGAAGGAGGGAGAGACAAATAGAGAAACAGCATGAAATAATGTCTTGTCAGAGTGGGGGCACAACAGCACTGGCTTGGTAATATTCCTTGGCTTATCACTCCCTTGTCAACGATGCTAGGTCACAGAGATGATGACCAGCGCTATTCTTAATGTTGCCTTGTCAATGTGCGTACATCTGCACTCATAACAGGCTGACATCATGCGCCGCCTTTGTATCTCATCTTTGCTGCAAAATGATTTATCGGTGACTCGGGCTTAGAGATTTTGATTATAAAAGGATCTTGAGGCTGGCTCAGTGTGGCACTGTCTGCACTTTTGAAAAGGTCTGGCTTCAGATCCTGATGGTCCTCCATTGGACTATGGCCATGAGCATACAATACCACTTTTAAACTGACCTAAAATCCCACACTACCACCAGGAAGATGCATTGTCGCTATGTCCACACTTAACCAGGTAAATCTGAATATGTTATCTTTATTTCCTGTGTTTTGACACTAATCCAGTATTTTCCACCTGCAAAAATGGGGCTTAAGAAAACGCTCTATCAAACACTAATGTAGCATTGTTACGTGATCTAGTCTGTAGTATATTTTCAAATATGCCTAAGCTATGTGTGAACACCTGCATGTAATGTTAGGAGATTTTAAGTGGTTGGGGTGTTTCACTGTGGATAGTTGAACGATTATTAATCCTTAAAGTCAAATTATCCCTTAACATAGATGGTGACAAGCTTGCCAGTTGGATGAGAAAATATTGTTTCACCACACCTCAACTTGTTTCAGGCAGTTTCTGATAGTAAAACACTGACACAATATGAGATTAAATTGATCATAAAATTTTACATTGCAGTCTTTGTTCCTCTTAATCGCTTTTTTCTCGCTCAAACATGGGTAAAAAGACATCTGAAAAAGAATGGGGAGCCTGACATGGTTTAAATTAAATAAATAAAGTTGGAAACAAAAAAAAAGCCTAGGCAAGGTCTCCTTGTGTGCTATGATAACTAATGAATTCTATTACGAGAGGCTGTCGGCAATAAAAAAGATATTAGAGATTCTACAAAGGGAAAAACACATCCTGATTGTTGACATAATGAGTGAACTTGGAAGAGCTCTCAAGTAATTCTGAATCCATTAGAGCAGAACAGCTCTTGGGCAACAGACACACACACACACACACACACACCCACACGCCCACATACATACAGAAATAGAGGAAGAAACAGAGGGCCAGATCGACTGACCCCAAACATGAGGGGAAAAAAAAAACAAAAAAAAAAAACATGCTATTCTTGTTAAAACTAAAAGTGCATTTCAAATCAATTTTTGATTGAAAAGTATGTGTGTGTGCGTAAGAGTGAGGAAGCGTGAGAGAGAGAGAGAGAGAGAGAGAGAGAGAGAGAGAGAGAGAGAGAGACTGCCTGTGTGGGTGAGGTGATTCTGGCGACAGGGCGTCCCAGAGGGATCAAAACACACTATCTCACATTACTGCCATGCCCACACACACACACACACACACACACACACACACACACACACACAGAGTGGAGATATGCATGCATCTGCAAGTGCATGTGACATGGTACTGTCTACAAAGCATCTTGCCGACTTGCACGCCAGTGAGAGTATTTGTTACCGTGGACACAGACGGAGAGAGAGAAGGGGCAGTGGGTTTAACACTACATTGAATGCAGCACGGTCAGTTATATGACATAAAAAAATAAATACAAAGGAAGTGAGGGAGAAATATTAGAATAGCAATATTTTTACGATTACCATTACAATTGATGCTTTGGCAAGAAGGAAATACTTGTCACGCCAATAAAGCAAATTTGAATTTGAATTCGACGGAGAGAGAGAGAGAGAGAGAGAGAGAGAGAGAGAGAGAGAGAGAGAGAGAGAGAGGGAGACTGAGGCCCAGATTTAATAATACCATTAGTGGATCCTACAATATTTTCAGGGTTCGAGCCTTTTTATTTGTGCAAGGCAATTTTCATGACCAATTGGAGTTTAAGTCATTGGTTCTGCACACACTAAATGTTTTTTGCATATTTTAAAGGCTTCTGTAAATTCAGGCCTGAGTTTGCTAATGAAACTCAGGATGGTTAAATATGATGGATGTTTCCCAGGTATTGGCTGGCTCTAGAGGAAAGGTGGGGTTGTCACTGTGTGTTTGTGTGTGTGTGTGTGTGTGTGTGTGTCCACTAAACCACTTCCTGACACTTTATGTTTGTACACATGAATCACTAAAATATCTACAAAATATGGCCATGCAAGTCATTCAGTCTTAAAATCGTACATTCACCCAAACAAGCAAAAAGTAAAACACTGACTAACACTGACTCATGGAGAGATAATCCCACTTGTTCCTAAATTTACTGGAGCGTCAGTGTCAGTGTCTTGAAACGAGACAGAAAAAGAAAAAGACAGACCATTAGCATCAAGATAACAATGGTTCTACTCTGACTTTCTATGGAGAACTTTTGAAACAAATTGATTGACACTTGAACTGACTGGATATTCTCTATTTTCTATATGTTCAGTGGTAACCTTGAGGTAATGAATTTTTTCCTAAACTGATTAGAGATATTCAAGATCTCAATAATGCAACATTGACCAGGTTACCACAATAAACAGAAGACAGTACATCACATAGCCCCTGCGTAGCATCCACGTCCCATGCAATACATCCAAGATGTGGGAATAATCACAAGTGTTGCACTGTAAAACAAATCTCCATCTTAATAAGTCACTTAAGTGTCATATTCAAAGCAGTTTCACTTGTTTTGGGAATTTTTCTGGGAGGAAGTCTAAAATCAAGTTGGAAAAACAAGATTTTAATATGAGACTATATTACTCGTTACATGGAGATTTTTTTTTGCCACACATGTAATATTAGTCTGAATTCAACATGCTGTAACTGTTGTTGATTAAAGTTCTTATTTGTCCAATGTCACTAGTTTTCTAACCTGTAACAGATAGGCTTTCCACTCTGCTGAGTCTGTGCCAGTCATCCTGCAATCTGCTTCTCTTTCCATTTCATTTTATGCATCTTATGTCTCTGAATTGCATCTCTTTGTTTATTGTAATTATCTAACCTGACATATGCCTTGCTGCAAGCCAGATTTCCTATGTGCAGAGCCTTGAACCTAAACTTAATTACACTTACTGCAAAAACAAAGTCACACAGTAATTAGATTGCATTACACCTGGTTGGCAACAGTAGCCTAAAGCTTATGCTGGCTTGTGTCCTCGGTTCAAGTCCTTAGACCAGCATGCAGAAAATATTATGGGTGGGGAAAATAACTGTAAACACCTCTTCCTCGTCAGCTACTGTCACGCTGCCCTTGAGCAATGCCCCTAAGCCCCGATTTATTTAGTGCAGCTGCTTAGCAAGCACTATACCAATTTTGTATGCAAATCTTTTGAAAAAAAAAAAAAAAAAAAGTTAAAGTTAGGCTGCAGACTTTTCTTTTTAAATAAGTGGTATTCCACCTTACAGTCACAATTAAGAAGTTAGCTAATTTTCCATCCCAGAATATTCCCTTATTTAACAGTAAATGACAAAAAAATTTACTAAATACAGTTTTTTTTTTTTACATGAAAATCTCATTACTTCTACTTCCCGAAAAGTGTATTCTCAATGATTACAACATGCTGAACCTCGATGTGTGAACAAAAATGTCAACTGATGAAAAAAAAAAAAAAAAAAAAAAAAAAATCCTATTTCTGAACAGACATACTCCTTGCATAAAAAAGCCGACCTAATGATCATTACTGACCATTGGCTCATTCTTTTGAAAGATGCCTTTCTGTGTTAAGTCCCATTCCATAACAACCTATTATAACAGGGTGAAGAAAAAAAAATCATTAAATTTATATAGCAAGAAGCTGTCGAAATGCCATTTCATTGTGACTTTAACTGCACTCCTCGCTCTGTGAAAGGTGTGTACACAAACTATCAGTGTTCAAAGCATTGCAGCGGGCAGTGGACTTCCCCTGGATGTAACCTTAGAGTGCTGAGCTGTCAATATGAACGCATGGCACTGGCCTGCGTGGAATCTGGCTATCTGTCTACGTGTGTGTCCTCCCGTCTGCATGTTTCCTGTGAAAGTATGCATGTGTGTGTGTCTACGTATGTCTGTGCGTCGTTGTGTACGTCTGTGTGTCCACATTTCTGCGTTTCTGTATCCGACTGTCAACATGTGTGTGTCGCTGGCATTTCTGGACAGAGGAACCCTATCCCCCTTCTTGGAGTCCTTTCAACGCCTGCTACCACACACACACACACACACACACACACATGCACACACACTCACACAAATGCTACATGTCCAACTGCTGACACATGCACGTCACCACAACAACCGGATACACCCAACAAGCTACTGACAGAGAAGCACAGACCACCAAACTGGAAGTTTCTGCTTTTTTATGAGCCCAAACCAGAATAAAAAGGCCTTGACTTGACTAATAATTTACTGATGACATATTGATAATAGAAATTCTCAAGGAGTGATTCAAAGGCTGTATTGGAACAAAGCCTTCATTCACATTCACAGTCAAATCATGATTCAGTTACACATAGAGCCTAAACAGGTTCACAAAATCTTTTTATATGCAATGTTCCTGTCATGCTATCGACTCAAGTCGTTGTCTTGAAATTCACAAGGAGGAAATTTTATGTGATGCATAACAAATGTGCAAGATGCTGCAGATTCATTGCGACAAGGTCAAGGCAGAAAACAAGGGTGTTATTTACAGGGAAGGTCATAGGGTCACCAAAAGTGCCAGGTTTCATTAGAGACAGTTTAGGAGAGAGACGGCTCATAGTAGAGCCATTTCCTGTATCTGTATGAGGTGGGTGCCCCGCCAGTTTAGGAGACTAGCCGCTGTATCACATCCACCGATTCACGCGACATTCACAACACCAAACTCCAAACAAGGTGGAGGGATCAGGGGAGAGACAATCTCACCCACTTAAGAGACTGGAAGTGTGTAACATTTCATACCACTGGTGTAGCTTGGACTGAAGTATCTTGTGTCTTTGGTTTCGTCCTCTAGGCAACATGAATGCTGTCACCAAATTTCATAGCAATGCACAAACTTTCTAAGATGTTGGTGGCACTAGAAAGAAGGCCATAGGGTCACCCATATAGACATATCCTCTAGGAAATATAAGTATTTTCACCAAATTTCATGGTGATCCACCAAATAGATTTGCAGATATTCCACTGCAATATTGACAATTCGGCCTGTTGGTGGAGCTAACAGGAAGATCATAGCTTCACCAAAATGGGCAGATTTCCTGTTCTAGGCAACATGAATGTTATCACCAAAATTCATGGCAATCCACCAAGTAAATTTGGAGATATGGCCCCCTATAATCTGCCTGACTGAGCCAGTGATAGACTGACAGTGTTGTGTCAGTACGCCACTTCCCAGCAGGGTCACAATAAAACCAAGTACACTGCATTGCAAATCAAATAGGTTTCACAGATCCTTGGCTTGTGATAGCATACTTAACACAACTTAAAGCAAGTGTAAAAGCGAGAGCTCCAAACTCAAGTAGGCAAGATGAAAAAATGAAAAGCAGGAAATTTTGTTTCAAGCTGCAGCAAGGACATTCAGGCTACATCCAAAAAAAGAAAATGAACTTACCTTCGACTGGATGAGATGTGAGCACAATCCTCCTCTTCAACCTGTGAAAACAACCCATAATTAGGCCTTGCATTCATTCAAAATACACAGTGAAGGATTTTCAGAGCACCACAATCCAATTTAGGAAGATTAACAATTCATTCACCTGAAATGCTTAAAAATGAAAAATGAAAATGAAAAATGAAAAAGAAAAAAGAAAAAGAAAAAGAAATGATTCCCTCCTCAAGGTTTTATTGTACTTTACGTCTACAGGCTATCCATCCTGACATTGATACCTCTTGAATCCTTCTTGCTACTCTCTCTATTCCTCCCTTTTTTATTTACCTTTATTCAACAAGAAAGCCCAACTGAGATGAAGAGAAACCTGCCACACTGAAAAAAAATCCATCTTAAAAATCATTTAGTCTCATATTCAGTGTTAAAATCTTGTTTAATTTAATGTATCTTACAGCTAGTGCAAAAAAATTCCCAGGCAGTTTCACTTGTTTGAGGAATTTCTCCGGGAGTAAGTATAAATATGTTGAAACAACACTTGATTCAAGAAAATCAAAGACGCTAAATGGCATGTTAAGATGGACTTGTTCAGATGCAGCACGGAGACAAACCTAAAAATTGCACATCAACCGCGTACAATAACGAAGATGCGATGAAAAACTGCAGTGCAAACCATATAACCGGGTATGTGCAAAGTCGAAATTTGCTACAAAAGCCCTCCATATTTGATCTAGTCTGGTCTTATCTTGTCTATACACACATTCATCCCCTCCTCCATCCGTCCTTCTTTCCATCTGGTTTCAATTCTCTCCACCTGTCTATCACTCCGCAGCCTGGGACAGGTGAGCCTATTACACGCTTCTCACAGACTGTCTGCTACACACACACACACACACACACACACACACATACATGCACACACAAAACCACACCAGTCCTACTTCATGGTAGCTTAGTGTGCCACGCACATCAGCCAAATCTGCTGTGCTGTAAAACGGCTGTTACTGCTGCCACGTCACGCTCTTGATGAAGCGGTCTAGAACCTAAAAGCTGCAAAAAAATCCCTAACTGGGGAATAGAATAGAATAGAATAGAATAGAATAGAATAGAATAGCTTGAGCTCCGAATCATGAATTATGAGCTGTGAAATAGGACTGAATTGAATTCTTTCTTCTCGGTGTCAATTATATTTTTAATAGAGAGGTGTGCGGTTATGAAATGAGAACAGGATCAACTTACAGTCGGCTACATCTTTTTCTTTCAGGCCATATTCAAAGGAGGACAGGTGCGTGTAGTCTGTTCTCTTTTAATATTATCATTATTATTTATATTGTACATATATTATACATTGCACAATATCTTAATAGAGTACAGTCCACTGAAATGGCCACTACTGCACAGTTTATGGTGATGTAGAACTATAACAGTCACAATGGCACAGCATAAGATGGACTGAAGAACATTTACGTTTTACTGCAATGGAGGGCGGCAGTCGAATGAGCTTCAAGGTGTAATAAGGAAGATTTCTGCAGCCTCATATATCTCAAAATCACTGTGATCATATCTGCAGGGCGATGATGTGCCTCTTGATCGGCGCTAGTGACTCAACCATTATTTCACCAGGTTTTTGCGATGACTGGCTTTCAAAAGACACTGTCCAGATTTCTAGCATTGTGTTGTGGAAGAGGAGCTCACAGACTTGTGTAGGAGGCAAGTTCTATCAAGGCTGCAGTTTCTTTTGTTGCCAGCACAGCTCAATGAAAGTCATAGATTATGCCCCTTTTAAATTTCTTCATTACTCACATTACTAATGAGTATTAGCTGGGAGTCCAAGCGTCCGAGCCAGTGAGGTGTTGCTGCTGTTCAAGCTAAATTTAAGTTCAAAAGGAGCTGTTTCTCTGCAAAATGAGGTGTGCACAAGCTGAAAATGAGTGTAAAGAGCGTTGAAAGTTGCTGGGACAAAATTAAAACAAAGTGTGGGCGCTGTGTGTCATTCAACATTGCATCTGTGCTTTAGCTCTCACAAAGCCTGATATTCTTTTGTGGCAAAGGACAGCCTTGTTTTAGACCAAGCAGTGAAGAAAGATTAAGTACACATCAAAACAATGCACCAGAGAAGTAAAAGATAATATTTTATTTTATTTTGCCACACAGCCCCCTATAGTCATGTGCTAATCTTTCACTTTTAAACCCCGTGTGGCCTCATTTTAGGTTCTCCATAATCATTTTGGTGTCTTTTCAGCGACTAAATCGACGTAAAAGTGCGTAGTTGTAGTAAGATGTTGGCCGACGAAATGGAAACGCTCAGGAGATGATTGTTTCTCTCAAATAGAGCTGTACTATTGCATTTTGGATTAGAGCTCTTCAAATTATATTTCTTTCAACTTGAATCCTGTTTTCCAAAATCAGTTGGGGAGCAAAAATGGTTCACTGGCCCACTAAATCATTTGGATGCTCGGCTGAGGAAAAGATTAGGAATTTAGGGCTTACAAGGATGACAACTCATCCCCAAAATAGCAATATGGACTTCTGAACCATTAGCTACAGCAAAAGCGCTAAAGCCAGAAAGGGTATATATATATTTTTTTTTCCTAAATGTAGATGAGACTAAAAAACACTTACGCCCTTGGCACTGGAACGCTGGTATAATCTCAAGAATTCATTGGTCGGTAATCCTGTTTGGGCCAGGATTTCCCAAGTTTTGAACAACAAGAATTTATTCTCTGGAACTTGATTCTTTCTACCTGAACGTGTTTTGCAGCCTGTCAAAAGGCCAGGCGACTTGGCCAGAGGTGGGAAGAGTACAGAACATCCTCTTAGTCCTTTAGTCTCGTATTGAGCATTAAAATCTCTTTTTTTTCTTCAAAGTTCTTCAAAGAAAATCTAGCAGTGGGATGAGATAATCCCGCTTATTTCCATTTTTCACTTTCTGGGAAGCAGAGAAAAGGCTGAAAAAGGCAAATTAGCCCAATAGTATGAAGAAAACTGAACTTTTTCTTTTTGTCTTGAATCAAGTAGATTAGCATTTGAAACAAAGGGGGGTTATTTCTATCATTTCATCCCACTTTTTTGCTGTTTTTCGGAAAAGAACACTGAATATTAGACTAAATACACTGTTAAGATGTAGATTTTTGAAGTGCAGTAAAAATGTGCTTGAGTAAAAGTAAAATTACTGACTTAAAAAGTACTCAGAAAGCCAAAAGCACACAAAAAGGCACTGAGTCACAGTAATTGTAGTAAATGTAATTATTTTTAACCCTGATCTTGGCTGCCACGTACCCACAAGCAATGCTACCAACTTTGACACTGAACCTGAGCAAAGCACAGCTCTACTCCACCTGCGCGTAAGGCAGCAACCTCACCTCTGCCAGAGGCCTCGACCATGGTTTGCCCGGCGAACCCCAGACGTTACAGAGGTCACGTGTAAAGCTTTGTCTCCTAGCCGCATCCCGCAAATCAATGCAAATAAAACAATAATTTGTCACCTATCACATTAGCTTACATGTGCACCCGCAGATGTGTATGGCCTCAGCACCTCAGATAGAAGAGTTGTTGTTTGTTTGCCATTTTGTTTGCTGTTTTCATGCACGGAGTCAAGGTTGGCACTTGTCACTTTCTCTAGAGGAATCAGTGGTTGAAAGGCTATTTATTTATTTATTTCTAGAGATGTGGCCTGCCTGCTCGCCTCAGTGAAGGGAGGGAAAAAAAGAAAAAACAACTAGTTGAAGGTGGGAGAGATTTGCTGATGCTACCCATGCAGCATCTTGGCAGAATGTGCTATGATGCAAAACATCACCTTTAAGACCAGAACAGCCCTCCTCCAGCCCAACATCTCCCTCTACTTTTCATCTTTTCTCTCAGTTATGCGCTCTGTTTCTCCATCTGCCTTTCCCCTCTCTGTGTATCCTCTTCTCTCTCAGTCTCCTTTGTTCCCTCTATTGCTTTCTCTCCCTGTCTGTCCCCTTCACACACACACACACACAGATGCACACACACACACACACACAGTTTCCTCTGTTGTTTTCTCCTTCTTCCAGACCTTGACACCAGCTGTACTTTTCCAATTCAGCAGTTCTCCAACTCTCCAGATGACAAGGCGGGATTTCACACCAGCTAAGGACACACAAATAATAACAACCACCAAACAAAAAATAAATAAATAAATAAAAATAAAAAAAATTAAAAAACCCCAAACAAAAACTAAGCAAATCAGCAAAAACAAATCTCTTCGGCCTCCTTGCAGTTTGCAGATAGGGAGCTGGAAAGCCTGAACTGGCCTTGTTAAAATTATGTATGCAGCGAGCAGTGTGCACAAGAAAGAAGAAAGAAAGAAAGAAAGAAAGAAGAAAGAAAGAAAGAAAGAAAGAAAGAAAGAAAGAAAGAAAGAAAGAAAGAAATTCACAATGTATAGAGAGGGATGAAAATAGATGAGAAGTAAAGGCAAGAGCTGTGAAGACTCCCAGAGATAATTAAACACTCAGCATGTGTCCGCTCAACACCCCCACAACATCAGATCACCCCAATTCCACAGACACAGACACCAAAATGGCACACTTATATTTTTAATATTATTCAATGATAATACTGCAGCGCCACAGCATGGGTGGGATTTTCACCAGAGGACCACTCCAATGTGCAATACATCCGGTTTGGGAAATCCAATTATTACCTGCATTTCACCATTCCATGTGTGTCACGCAGCGGGGTCCAGGCTGTAAATGGGTTCATTTTCACTAAAGTTCAACACAGGTTGCCGACCAGCCCTTAAAAAAAGTGTAACAATCTGTTCCAATGCCACGCCTTTCAGGAAGCCGTATCACCAAAAAGTGTAGGTATCTCACTTTGGATCGACACAACACAACAAATCTGATGGGTCGGCTCCACGGTTTAATCTATGTTGACAGTTTGGTGAAATTAAAAGTTTGACTGTGTCTGCTCTTGCCGCCCCAGACATCAAAACGACACAGCTGTTAATCACTTTTCAGCCACTTTCGATAATGGAGCATCAAACCAGTGGCACTCCAGTGGTTGAGTGACTAAATGCTGCCCTGTCACACCACACATGGACATATCATGATTTTAATGTCATCAATCAGAGGATGCAGTACAAGCATGGGTGGTGAACTGGGACGAGTGAAATGGTTTGAAATTGTTGCTGCAGCCGATCAACAAGGGCTTCAGCTGATAATGGCAGCAGGTGAACGCAGGTTGGCTTTATCTATACACATGCATGTCTACATCTATTTTCTGCTTATGCAGAGATATAGCCAGTCTATGTTCACCTGCTCTCACTAGGCGCATTATTTTCCTGTTTTCAAGGCTTCACTGAATAATTTGATGTTGCACAAGTTAGTTGCGTCTGATCTCTATATTTCTATTACATTTTGTGTCACTCTGGAAGTCCTTTGCTGATTTTTACCACAGTGCCAATTCAAGATTGCTAATTGGAGGAGCACTCCTTACTTTCACATTATTTCAGTGCCTTGAGTAAGTTAGCTCTCACAAGATTATATAAGGCAATGAAATGACATGAATGTAACATTTGACAGTACGTTTGCAAATAGATGTCTTTACTACCAAAATTCAAGCGAAAGTGAAACTCACATGCCTGCACACACCTTGATCAAGGCCCGCTGACAGAGATGTTGTTTTTGATTCCCCTTAAAATGGAAGTTGCAAGAACACCTTTGAGCTTTGTCAATTCTTCAAACTTTGAGAAACCAGAATCAAGAAAATGGAGAAAACACCTACACACTGCCTGCACTTGCACTTCAAAAATAAACGTAATTAGGACTTTGTGGAATGATGTTCTCCCTAACACCTGACACTAAGTCTTCCCATTCAGGTGCGCCAAAGTTTTATTCATTACCTGCTAGAATCTAAGACAGCCAAAGGTGAACGAATATGATAAAGTGTCAAAATATATCCTTGTTAAAAAAAAAAAAAAAAAGACTGAAAGTGAAAAGGTTACCCGAGCTGTAATAGTTCTATAACTCAGTGGGCTAAAAAAAAAAAAAAAAAAGTCCTAGAATGCATTTGGCTGCACAATACAAAAAATCTGATGTGAATCCAGCCAGCAGTCGCCCCATTCTCCCCTTCTGCTCTGTTTCCCTGCCTATTCTGTTAAAGCCAGGGCTATTATTAGCGAGCAACACAATCGAGTTAAGACGATGGAGGCTAAAAGAGCACAGCATGAAAGAGAGAAAGAGGGAGTTATTATAAGAGCAGGCTCTTGTTAAAATGCTGAAGGCAAATAAAGTAAGAAAGCGATACATAAGCAGAATGAGATGCCAAAAGATAGAAAGATGGAAAGATTGATGGAAATAGTTAATTAAAGGTTTATTGGATGGCTAACCCATGTCCTTATTGGAGAAATTAGAGCATATGCGACTTTTTTTTTTTTTTTAAGGCTGATATAAATCAAGACATAAATGTGTATTATACAACACAGCAAGTTGGATCAAACTCATGGTGCAATGTAGTCTTGTCTTTGAGTCTTTAGTCTTCTCGCCTTCTACAATAATGTTGTATTTTTGCTCTGAAATTATAATTTTAACCACTATATAAATGTATCTAACAAGACAGAAAAATGCAGTGAAAATGTGGATGTCAAAAATAAAGATTAAGCAGCAGAAAGGAGAGGGGGAAGGAGGAGGGAGGACAAATGGGGTTTAGTAAATGTCAGTAAAAATCTAGTAAGTAAACATATTAGGCTTCAAAAAGCAACTTTGCACACTGAGGCAGAAGTGTAGTGTTAGTCCCGCCCTCTGCCTTCCCAGTTGGTCAAGTTTGTGCCCCCGTGCCCGTCACTCATCTTGATGAGCTGTCTCTCTTGAAACTGTAGCCTGAGGCTGAGATAACCAGCACAAGTAAAACCACCACCGGCACGGAAGCAGACAACAAAGACAGCCACTCTACGGCTTATTCTAAAAGTGAAACAAATTCCATTGTTCGCATAAGCTATTGAGTGAGTTTGGCCTTTGTTACTTTTTTTTATTACTTTACTCTTCTGTCTTTTCTTAAGCCCCTGACACACCAAGCTGACAGCCATTGGGCAGCTGTAGGAAATGATGGGATGCTTCATGCACAGTCGGCCCTTGTCAGCGGCCAAACAGCCGAGTCAGGATAATAATTGGCTGTGGAGACCCTCGGTGAGGGAGAGACGTTTCTGATTGGCTGCTCATCCTGAGCGAAACAGGCCACAAGAAGGGAAACGCAAATCAGGTGGTGCAAAATAGATTCAGAGTGCTGTGAAAATGAAGGGCTCACACTATGTTTTTCTTTATATTTCTGTGATTCTTTACTTTTTTGTGCCCCTCCTGGTATGGTAAGCTATTCCTCTCATGCAGGTGCAAAAATGTGTCTGCATGTTGGCCGTCAGCTTTGACAGCTGTTAGCAGCCAACGTGAGGTGAAGTGAGGCAATGCAAACCGATCTGACCATCGTTCTTGGTCGGCACTAGCTCTTTGACATTGGCTTGGCTTGTGTCCTGGCCTGTGCTGCTTTCTTCCGTTCTTCCAAGCTGCTGATGCAAGGACTTAATGCTCTGTGGTTGCTAGCCTCACCTTGATGGCTACAGCCAGCTCGCCCCTGGCCATGTTCCTATGACATTCCCAAAGCTGGTGGTTTACACCTCAAAGGATCACTTACATCACTGGAACGCCAGTCTCAGGCAAACTGGGGATCGAGGCGTTGCCACTTAATGCAAGTTTACCCTTCTGTGTCAGAATACCTCTGTAGCTACTCTGCAGGGGTCTGTGGCTCTGGCATAGTGTGCAGAGGCTGCCGCTGTAATGTAAATGCATCGGATTGACACATGACTGACAGAACTGTGACTGGTCCACTAGGTTGCTTTATGCTTTGTTCATCAACTTTTTGGTTTATTTCCATTGGTAAAGACAACATTGAGCTGGTCAAAGAGAGACAAGCTGAGGAGACTCACAAATATGCTCATTTGTAGGACATCTCATCCTCAGATTATTAAGACTGATACATCTCACTAAATTAGTGCCAAGAAATATCAAGGGAAAAAAAATCGGCTTACACTCTACCAATGTGTCTGACAGTGAACAGTCAGAGAATGTTAGCACGACTGGTTTTACTTTAATATTTATCATTATTTAATATATGCTCTTTTAGCATAGATGTAATACCAACTTGACACTGCCATCTCCAGAAGCATTGTAGTGATTTACATACAGAAACAAAGACTCTAAGGAAGAACAATAAAACAGACAAAGACAGATGTTATGTTATATTGATGTTTTGTTATTTTCGTGTGATACAAGTTGAATGGGTTAACTTTAGAAGTTCACTTTTAAAGTTAAAAAATAAATAAATAATTAAATTTTTAAAAAAAATGCAAATGGGAAGGAGAGACAGAAAACTAGTGACAAGAGGATTGCGTAGTTAAGATGTCAGAGGTTAAGAGAGCAAAAAGGAGGCAGGGAGTTCAGACTATAAGCCCATAATCTGCTTCATAACTGTCATCTGACATCACTGCAGCAGATGCTTTATTTGGATCCTGTTGTTCGCCTACACTCATCTAATAGAGACAGAGATAGAGCGAGCGGGAGAGAGAGAGAGAGAGAGAGAGAGAGAGAGAGAGAGAGAGAGAGAGAATGGTTATGTTCTCAGCAAAGGAGAAAGAGTTAGAGTGAGAAAAGTGTTTCTATTTGTGTGTGACTGTGTGACTGTGTGTGTTTGTGTGTTTGTGTGTGTGTGTGTGTGTGTGTGTGTGTGTGTGTGTGTGTGTCTTTTCCAGCAGGCAAAGCAGCTTGTATATGGCTTATTAAAGTGCCACTATGAATTTTCTTATGTAAATGCACAGTAAAGTGAATATGCAATGTGCACATTTTACGTTTATGGCTGTGTGTGCTTTGCATACACTTTTATGTTTCCCCTGCTTACTGTGTGACAACGTGGGCTATTATTAGACTTGGCTCTGATTAAGATGTCAAAAGGACATGAGAGAGAGAGAGAGATGTAGAGAGAGAGAGAGAGAGAGAGAGAGAGAGAGAGAGAGGTTGAAGAGGGAAAACAGAAAGACGAGGGGGGAAGGAATCCCACAAAATGGCTCAGAATGGAAAATGAGAGAAGCTATGAAAACTTTTAACTTGTGATATTGACACACAAATACATGTTCACTTTGCCGCTCTGTGTTATGCTTGGTATAATACTGATCCAGCCTGTCCAGTTCACTGAAGTTTAGACATTTACTGTTTTAAACACCCGCTGTCTGCCAGTTTTTCCCACCGAAACCCCTCTGGAGCACAGGAGCTGATGCGTTTTATGTTTTTCCGATTTGCTTGGAATAAATAGAACTGGAGTTAGCCTGAGCAGTGGTAGGCGCTTTGGCTGAACAGACATGAAAAGAAAAGAGCACCACCTCGAGAAACCCAAACTTCATCAAAAGAAAATCCCAATTTCCCAAGGAGGAAGATGTCACAGGCCTGCCTACACTGTTTGATTGACAGGTGTTCTCTAGGAAGTGCAGACACTGAGAGCCTGGCAACAATAATGGAGAGTATATTTTAGAGATTATCACTGTGAAAATAGAAGAAATGAAAACGACATTTGATCATTTATTTTGTATTTCTACTTTAGAGGAGGAGTGTATAGCATGTTTTCTAAAGTATTGTTACTCCATATTGTGTGTGCTGAAGGCTGTGTGTGTGGGAGAATATGTGTGTGTGTGTGTGTGTGTGTGTGTGTGTGTGTGTGTGTGTGTGTGTGTGTGGCTTTATAGATCCTGCCCAGACTGACCCTGTGTAAAGAGGTCAGCAAAGGGAGGTCAACAACTGGTCAAGGTTTGAGCCAATCACCTGTCAATCTCCCACATGACAGCCACTACAGTAAATCTGCTGCATCTCTCTTTCTCACTCACTCACACACACACACACACACAAACATGCACACAAACATGCACACAACTGAACACAGGCATGCCAGGCAGGCCACTGTTCCTAGTAGCAACGATACTGTGAACAAAAGGATGGCGAGCAACACATCTATATGTTTCTAATGACTAAAGTGCACTTAATTTAACTTTTAATCTACCACATAAAACTACTGTGTTAAATAGTTAAACATCTGAAATGCACTTAAAATCAAATCAAAATAGCTGGAGCCCATCCTGTATTCCCATGCCCTGTGTCCCCTTGACGGATAATTATTATTATTATTATTATTATTATCATCATCATTAGTATTATTATTGTTATTTTCCAACCTGAAACCAGCCAATGTTCACTAAATCCTGTGTTTCCTCAACATAAAAAAGAGCTTGATGTCTGTACACCTGCTGTGGTCTGGTAGCACGTGTTCAGTAAATAATATCTGAAATTTACAGTCAAACTGTTTCCAGAGATACTCTTTGATTTTGACTCACGTCTTATTTGTTCACATTACAAAACATTAACAAAGTTGGCATGTTCCCTAAAACAATGAAAAGAGAAAAAAAATGCATTATCTATTAGTGCATGATCAGTAAAACAATATCTGAAACAGTGTATGAAAATACATCAAGGGAACAAAGGGTCCTGGACATAAGGGACCGTGGGGACATAGATCTGCTCCCAGCTACCCTACAAAACTAAAGACTGTCCTGCCAGCTCAGACTTTAAATGGAAAGCAACATTACAAATTCCAACAGTGGGATGAGATAATAATGTCATCACATTAAGGTAATTAATATTTCATGTGACTGCCTGGTGACAGGGCTTGTTCTCAGAATTGTTAATCAGTTAAACAGAAGAGAGGGAATGAACAGTTAATATGGGCTGAAAATGCTGAACGACAATCTGTAGAAAACCCAGAGCCCCTTGCCGCTCTACAGCAGAGGGTCCCATCCAGGGGTACATGCACCCCTAGCGGTACTTGAGCTGCTTGTAGGGGGTACGATTAGGGATTACATTTTACTTTCAAAATGCTAAGAAAATATTCCAAGTCATTTCACAAGCCAAAAATGGTACATGCCACCTGCAACTAGTTCAGTAGTAGTTGGTCAACTCTGTTTTTAAAAGTGACTTGACTCGACTCCCTGGCAGATGCGAATTGTTACACTACACAAACATGGAAAAATGGCTCAAACATTCAGTTGCTGTCACTCTGGATTCAGCTTTAGGTTAGCCCAATGACAAAAAGAAAAAAGAAGCCTTGCTCAAACACCGGCAGTACAGTGAAAAATAAATTTTATATTGATTTATGTACCTCTGTGTTCATGGATCCAGCAAAGCCCCAGTGTTATCTTTGTGGCAGAGTTCTGACAAATAATTCAGTGAAGCCAGCCCATCCACAGCAGCACCTGAGCACCAAACACTCAGGAAGTCTGGGTAAAACTGAGGACTTTTTCAGTGCATAAGAATTCCAGTCGAGCCAGACGACTACTGAGGAAAGCGACGAGTGTGTCAAGTAAAGCACTGGAGGCGTTTTATGCTGCGTCACTACTTGTGGCAAAGTCAGAAAAGCCACATTGTATTGTTGAAAATCTCATCCTCCCTGCGGCCATCGTTTTGGCTGAAACTATGATTGACAGGAAAGCAGCTGATGCACTCAAGACAGTTCCATCATCAAACAATACTGTTCTGCTGGATCGATGATATATCTGTTAATATTGTTGGACGACTAGTGGATAAAATGGAGCAAGCAGGTCAGTTCGCTTTGCAGTTGGATGACATGACAGATATTCATGGGGGGGCTCAACTCCTTGGACATAAAAGAGCACATTTTGTTTTGCAAGAAGCTTACAGGGAAAAAAAAAAAAAACTACTGGCAGAGAAATGTTTCAGGTTATAGACAGCTTTTTCAAAGATAATCTGGAGTGGAAACCCTGTAATAACATTTGCACAGAAAGTGTGGCAGCCATGATGGGATGGTGCAGGGGCTTCTTGGGCGTGTGAAGAAGGTAAGCCATGACACAAAGTGGATGCACTGTATTATTCACCGGGGGGCACTTGCCAGCAAGAGAATGAGCCCTGTGTTAAGTGTTGTTTTGGATGATGCAGTTAAAGTGATTAATATCATTCAGTCCAGCCAAATGAATCACAGGCTCTTTCAAAATCTTTGTCATGACAGCGGGTCAGAGCACGAGCAGCTACTGGTTCATACTGACGTCCGCCGGCTGTCCTGTGGCAAAACGCTACTGAGAGTGTTTGAATTTCGCACCGAGTTGTTTGGTTTCCAGAAAGAGCACTTGTACCCCCCCACAGCAGCAAAGTTGGACGACGCCGAATGTGTTGTGTGTCTGTTCACCTAACTGAATGACTTCAACCTATCACTTTAAAACAAGCACTCACATATAGTTAACATGTACGACAAGGTGAATGGATGCATAAAGAAGGTCAAATTATGGGAGAGGAAATGCAAGGATGGAGATGTGAGCTGTTGCTGCTTGATGCCCATCTTGCCACCACTGATAGACAGATGTCCTGCGGTGAAAATGGTGAAAGCACATCTGTCCAAACTCCGCTCTGATTTCAACCAGTATTTCCATGATATTGAAGCAAAGTCAGACAAACTGAACTGGGTGAGAAACCCATTCAGTGTGAATGAAAGTAGCAGTAGCTAGAGTCTTCCTGCAAGACAGCAGGAAAATCTGATAGATTTGTCTTCTGACTGTGGGCTAAAGATGACACATGCTGAAAAGTCATTGAGAGTTTTGATGTGATGTTGAAAAGGAATATCCTGAGCTGGGAAAACGTGCACTGAATGAACTTTTGCGTTTTGAATCTACTTATGCGTGTGAAGTGACCTTCTCAGCTTTGACTCACATCAAAACCAAGCAGAGAAACAGGCTGAATGTGGAGAACGGCCTGGTAACAGCTGTCACTGCCTGCAGACCTATCAAAACGTATGAAAGACTAACAAGGTCAAATGTCTCATTAAAGTTCAGGTGACTGATGAAAAAAAAGGAGCTGAAACTGCAACTGGATGAGTCTGAAAATTAGTTTTCACTCACAATAAGTGTAAATGTCTTTCCAATAAAGGGGAGTCATTCAAATGATTGTCATTTAATAATCAATTGTGTTACTTAGGAGAATCATCAACACATATGAGCGAGAGGGTACTGCTGGCATGGAAAAATGACTCAAGGGCTGCAAAAGACAAAAGACCAAAAAAAAAAAAAAAACGCTGGGAACCACTCCAGCATCAGCTCAGAGATTTCATGACTTTCTTGAAGCTTGACTAAGCCCCAGGCAGAGAGAGATCATGTACAGCACCAGCGATTATGTCAGACATGCCAACGTGCTGGAGGACTTGCAGCAAAAAGGTACTTTGCAAAAATAAAAAGACGATTTTCTGTGAATATGAAAAGTATTTAGATCATACTGTAAACAGACACAAACTTGGAAAAGAGGAGGTGATAATATAACAATCACTCCAATATGGTGTCGTGTATTATTTGCATCTATGAGGTACTGAAGTGTTTTGGGGTGTGTCTTCAAAATGAGTGGTATTATGAACTCCTAGCAGGGAGCCAATACTGGGTGTTGACAGTTCAAGAGGGCATTCAGTGGTGGGTGACATTCAGTGGTGGGTTAAAAGAGTTAAAGATTATTAACTGCTAGTTATATTGACAGTGATATATGAAGTGGTGGCTCACCATGTGGAGCGTGTACCATGTAGCCACAGCAGCCTGGGTTTAAATCTGGCCCAGACCCTTTGCTGCATGTCATCCCCTCTGTCTGCCCTGTCTTTCCTGTCTCTTTCCACTGTGACTGTCTAATAAAGCAGAAATGCCCAAAAATAATCTTATAAAAAAAAAAAAAAAAGAACATTAAGTGCTAAGTGTATTAACACACGGAAACTGTGAAACGTAGCTTGAACTATCAAAATTCACGGGTATTTATAGGAAAATGAAGCCCAAAAGATCCAGTGCAGAGTCGAAAGCCTTACAAGACAGTAAATACTAGACTTTGTTCTTCTGAGACAGAGTTCATTTAAGGTCAGATTTTTCTTTTTCTTTTTTTTTTTTTTTTGACAGAGCAGATATAGCATCAGGAAGTTATTCTTTTCCTTAGATCTGTGAGAATTTTTTTTTTCTCCCTCAAATGGTTATAGAACAAAACACTGCAAGTCACTGAAGTTATTGACTTTTACAGGTATAAAATGTTTCAAAACCATAAAATGTGGTCAAACAAGAATGATAGATGTACTGCATAAGCCACTATTTCAAAAATATATACATACCAGTTAGCAAATATATAAGTGATGTATGGGGGCCTATTGAGCGTCATCCATCATGTTTTATTTGAGGCAATGTCATATTTCACACGCACACATAGCAGATCAGTCTCCATCACTAATGAAATTGGTAGCTGCTGCAGAAGTCCTCTATCATGTTTTTATTCTGCTATATTCAGCATTATTGATGTAAAGAATATTTTAAATATTATTGAGAAACCAAATTATATGGTCGTTTATTCAACGTGTTACAAATTACTCCTTTAAATGGCTCACAATAGAATCAAACTTGATTTTACCAAACAGGAACAGAGTCATATTGTGACAATAAGAAGAAGAAGAAGATTCAAGGTCAAAATGACAACAGTGAAATAAAGTTTCCCAGAGAGTCATCCGATGAGCCTGAAAGCTATTTTTACTGCAAAGCAGAGAGAGAGAGAGAGAGAGAGAGAGAGAGAGAGAGAGCAAGAGAGGGAATAACTAATTGCTAAGATTGGCCAAAGAGCTAGAAAAGGGGTTCCCTCTGTAAAAACTGAGAGAGAAACAGAGATGTAAAGACAGAATAATGAAATAATGAGACTAAGACAGTGAGAGGGACAGAGATGAGAGCGCCAAAGCCCAGAGTGGCTGAGGACACGACGGTGCATTCAGGAGATATGATCCACCTCTGCACAAAGAGACGGGAAAGCAATCAAAACCTGAGGGGGAAAAAAAAAGGAAACGAGGGAGGGAGTAGAGGAAACGATGGAAGAGAGAGAGAGGCAAACAAACAGAGAGAAAAGTCAAATATTGTGTTCTCCTTTGACTGACAGTTTGACAAAAACTGAGCTGTTCGGTTTTGAGATGGGAGTGCCTGGGCGGAGGGAGGTGAGGAAGGAGGGACAGAGGGTGAAATTAAGTTAAAGCTGTTATTCCCCCATCACAAGAGATGAAGGAGGGAGGGCAGCTGACAGATTGACAAAGATGGTCATATTTGGTGGTAAATGGGGAAGGAGGGGGAAGGGAGGTGCGCCGGGATGAATCAAGGAGGAGACTTGCTGTTTGACAAAGATTGTTTGGTTTGGAAAGAGAGTGAAAGGAGGGAGGGAAAGAGGGAGGGACTGAGGGAAAGGAGCTAAACGCTGTGACTCAATTGAGGGGGATTTGCAAGGAAGCGTGATTGAAAAAGACTCATGTTTATGGAAACACACCAAGAACCGTGGCTGATTTGACTTGACAGGAAACCCAGTTTAAGTTTTTAGAATTAGAAAAAAAAAGTTGTATTTAAAAATCCTTTTTTGATTGATCAGTTAACATTCACAACAATTTATTGACAGCGACTCGGCAACATGCCATTTAAAAGCTCTGAGTCAATCCATACATTGCCAAAAAAAAGTAATTTAGTCTCATATTTAGTGGTTAAAATCGTGTCTTTCTTCAAACAAAAGACTGTCCTCCAGTAATATATGACCCCATAGGTCATTTGTACAGCAGCTTATTAAGACCTATAGTTAGGTTTTAAATTTAAGTGACCTCCACAAGTCCTATATCATTAGCATTAGCACTAACCCTGACCTTTTCCTAACCTTAACCATACTGACCGTATTTTTAGTGACTAGCTCACTAGGTAGTGGACTAACGTTCATTAGCGAACCTTACTCAGGAAACATCAGAGGGCAGGAACCTGTGTGGTCATACGGGTTGGAGGACTTGTTGAAAAAATTTGCCCCACTCTTCCTTGTTTCGACATATTAATTCTTGTCCCTCCAAAAAAAAATCCTGAAACAAGTGAAACTGCACTGGAAATAATTGGGATTATCTTATTCCACTGTCATTTTTTTTAACCTTGTTTTTCATAAAAAATGTGGATATTAAGGCTGAATGTGAGACTAACCGAGTTGCTAAGGTGGAGAATTTTTTTTTTTTTTTTTTTACAGTATCTGCAAAAGATCAACCCAAAAAATAAAAAGAAAATCTCCTGCAGTGTTTGTTTTTCCATGTTTCATTTGTCTGGGGATGGAAGAGAGACAGAGGGAAGGAACGAGACCAGACGGAAGGCCGACAGCTTCTGGGTGACAGAGAAAAGGAGAGATAAACCAGAAGATACAGAAAAGGCGGAGAAGGTTAGTTGAAAAAGAGACGAGAAAAAAGTCATCTCTTGAAAAGTCTGACATCTCTTTTGGCATTGAGGGTGTGCAGAAAAAGGGAGGACACAGAATGAGTGAGGTGATCTGGCAAAGTGATAAAATGATTGCCACCTCTTCTGGACTACATTGGAGTGAAACTGAGATGGGGGGGAGGTAAAAGATATAAAATGACAGAGATGGAGAAGGGTAAAGGGAAAAAAGGGAGAGGTGGGAGCAAAGTGGGGGGGGGGTGGGGGGCTGGGGGGGTGGGGTGGGGAGGTGGCATGACGGCAAACGCTGTCAAACCTGGACAAAGATGGGAGAGATTGACTGCAAAGCTGTGTGGATGGATACCAGGAGGGATGAAAAGAGGTAGAGGGAGAGTGGGGGACAGATGGAGGGAGAACAGAGGAGCGAAACTGGACTGAAATGAGCTTTAACTGCCTATCAGTAGGAGGGAGGGAATGAATCGAGAGATAGAGACAAAGAGGAGAGAGGGCAGGGACGGAGGGACAGTAAAACGCTACGAAATTGACATGAAAATGAGGGGATGCTTGGGGAAAATCCAGCGCGTTTTGACACCTGAGGTTTGCGAGGGTTTAGGGCAGGTTGGCTCGACATGATAAGATAACTGCCACCTTATCTGTACCCGTCAGACCAGTCGCATGCGCGCATACACACACACACACACACACACACACACACACACACACACAGAGACACACACCATATGCACCACACACCACACACGCTCAGACCATTTCCTCTGGCCAGGGAAATGTGGGCTTGGACTAAACAGCATTGGGAGATTGGCAGACAGGTGGCTTTGGCTGTGATTGGAATTGACTCAGATGTCTGTGTACGCATGTGTGAATGTGTGTGTGTGTGTGTGTGTGTGTGTGTGTGTGTGTGTGTGTGTGTACACGTGTGCATATGTGCAAGTGTATGTATGGGCGTCTGCATGTGCTCGTATGTAGGTTTTTGCATGAAAGTGTACCAAGTTATTTGTGTGTATTTGTTGCCTGCACATCTGTATGCATGTACGTGTGTGTGTGTGTGTGTGTGTGTATGTGTGTGTGTTTTGATGAACATTGATTGAGGTGCTGGTTTATGGCTGGTCCCTCATGCAAAGTGTTGGTCCAGGTTAGGCTGTTATTAGTCACACTCTGTTGAAGCATTGATTGGATGGACATACAAACGGTGGCTTTACCTAGCCAAGCCTGTAAGACAGAGAGAGAGAGAGGGAGAGAGACACAGGGAGAGAGTGAGAGAGAGAGAGAGATAGAAAGTGGGATGAGGGGATGGAGAGAGGGAGCGATATAGGTTTGGAGTATCGTGAGATAATGACAACTAGAGAGAGAGAAACAGAGGCAGAAAGATGGAGAGAAAGAACGCTGAGAGGCAGACTAGAGAGTTTGAGCATAATGTGTGCGTGCCTGTTTGTGTGTGTGTGTGTGCACGCGCGTGCGTGCGTGCGTGCGTGTGCATCTCAGAGAAAGACAAAAACAGATTCATAATATTAAAATCTTTGACAGACAGTGACAAATACAAACGCGAGAACAGAAGGAACAGAGGACAGAAAATAATAGGATATGAGTCTCAAAAAAAAGTGACAGAAACAAAGTAGAGGAGAAAAAAAAAAAGAAAAAAAGCACGGACCGTGAAGTGGGAGCCAGAGTTTATTTCAGTTTGCCCTGCAGCACTTCTATCTCATCACTAGTTAGAACTGTAATTGCGTCTAAAGGATGAGGAGCCAGAGTCCCATCCACTTTAGACGCAGGTCACCAATGGTAAAAATTTCATCCAAAGAGTTATTTCCTAAAATGCAATTATGAAAACAACAGACGAAATCACCCAAGTTGATCATTCTGTATTTTGTAAATATTCAGTCTTCTGTTCTCTAAATTACACTGTCATTTGTTTTACATTTTGTGCAGACAATTATTTTGCAAGAGAGGGAGGCACTTTTTTTCTCTCTCTCTCTCTCTCTCTTCTCAGCAGTGAAAACACACATTTGTGAGTTTGCACTAAATGACACTCACATCTACACATCTGGAATTTGCACATATGCAAAAATACATACATGTGAACAATAACGCATGCGACTGCCCTCTAAATGCCCACACCAAGTCCTGTGTCCTTTGTCGCAAAAAAAAACAAAAAAAAAAAAACAGCCCAGACAAAATAAAAATGATTGACAACACTAAGTGCTTTGACAGAGTCGGGGAAGGTGATTGGAGCTTTATGCATTTTGACGTCAGGTCTATGCATGTTAATTTATGTGTTTGACAGGCCATTAATGGCTGACAATGTACGCACACATTAAACCCATACAGGCATTAGATAAGCCCACAGTCAGAAAGCTTTAACTTTTCTGAAACACTGACAGATCCCCCTCACTGACGCCCGTGTATTTCCACAATTATACAGCGCATTCACAGCAAGATAAGTTGCCTTTCTTGGGAAGAGAAACACTTTTTTCGTGAACATGTGGCTCAATTTTGCCTGTTAGCTGCAAAGAAAAAAGAAGGAAGTCAGGCGGTCATATTTGTTCCAAAGCAGTGGTCGGCTTTCTGATCTTCCGTTTCATGGCTCTGTCTTCCAGCGGTTGGACACACACACACACACACACACACACACACACGAAACAACCGAACACGCAAATACGGCCACTGCTGAACTCAACACGTTGTCTTGCGCATTCACACACGCAAACTTTCTAGAAAACACCCCACAGTTCCTCATACACACACATACACACACACACACGCTGCCTGAGGGGACCAACAAATGTCATCAGCGCTGTTTAGATTCATATTATAAAACAACCCATGCAAAATCAAAATCGCCATTCGCCATCATTACTTTGGCAGCGAGTCAGGGACAGAGATTGGATTTTTATACCCTGGTTGCTTTGATGTGCGGGCAGCGAGAGCCAATCTAACGATTCAACGGTCATCTACAGCCATAAATGTTAATTAACAGTCTTAGCTGCCGGACATTCATTTCCTGCTATAGCTGAAAGGGAGGGCTAATAAAAAAAATACGGTACATGTGCATGCGTGTATGTCAGTATGTGCGTGTGTTAGGTGTGTGTGAGGTGTGCGCCAGTGCAGGTCCTTGAGTGTGTGAACGAGAATGACTGAAGAGTGTGTGCGCGTGTGTGTGCGACGTCATATGTGAGAGTGTGTGAACGCCTGCATATTCCAAGGACACGCGGTGATGAAAGCTGTCCCAAAGGCTCCTCTGTCCTTTCCTAATACTGCAATCAGCCGTCAGCACAAACTATAACTAGCTAGTCACACCATGACAAAATAATAGCACTATATAGGGGCAAAGTCAGGTAAAAGTCACGCCATGGCAACCTAGCAGAGGTGTGAACGGACAAGGTCGGTCAGAAGTGATTGTTTGACGTCACAGCAGCAGAGGATGCCGCGAGAGCCTATTACAGCTGTAAACAGCCACAACAAGGCTGATGCCGCTTCCAAGTTGGCTGATGGGTGTGTTTTTTTAATCACAGTGGGATTTGGATTATTTGAACTGCGTGATTTTGATGAAATAATTATTGCCTGGCTTTTGTTATTGTACTGCACATGAGAAGCTGGAGCAAGACACAGATCGGAGCACAGCTGGATCGGGATTCCCGGTGCCAGGAAGCAAAAACTCAGCTGGACTGAAAGGACCTTTTTCTGCTTTGAACATGGAGCATGGATTAGATTGTTTTTATGTTTGTTTTTCATTTCAGACACTGACCAGTTGTTTCAATTTTATGGTGTATTAAATAAATCGTATTTTTATTTATTTATTTATTTATTTTTTAATATTTACACAGTCATCGCTTGTGTTGAACCCTGATCTGTGATCAGGGGCACCGCCAGGAATTTTGGGCCCCATGAAAAAAAAAAAATAATAATATTTACTTGATGATGGTTTAATAATTTTATATAAGTTTTTACCTATTTTTTGGGGCCCCTGTCAGGCAAGGGCCCTTGGAATTGTCCTAACTTTTTGCCCATTTACGGCGCCCCTGTCTGTGATGAACCTCAAGTAGATTCCTGTGGGAACGGGGAAATAAAACCTTGGGAGGGAAGGGAGTTATGTTCTAATCAACTTGAAATCAAGCTGAAAGTAGTTTTAAATCTGTAAATCTGTCATCTGATGAAGTGGGACTGGGCAAGACAACAAGACAATTTCACTCCCAACTTCTAATGCGTATGTTATTTTAAAATTCTGGTGTTGTTTGCTGTAGCCGGCTAATTAATGGAGCTGCAAACCAAACCGTGCGCTCTACCACAACCGGCCCTGGCTGTGCTAAAGAGAGCTAATGGAGACAAGCCATAACTCTCTCTTTCCATCTCCGTGTCAAACGCTCCAACCCCTCCATCCTCTCCTCTCCTTTATGCTCCATCTATCAATCCATTTATCCATTGTGCCTCATCCACACACTGCTCTCTATCTTTCTCTTTCTCCTCTTATCTATCTCAACGTGCTGTATGACACCACCATTTCGGGGCGGTGTACTATTCTGACCATGAAGATGTTTTACAGGCTTCCCCCCCCCTCCCACTCCTCCTCCTCCTCTTCAACCCCCCTTCCCCAAACAGATAGGCGAAAAAACCATGTTGGCGTCACGGTTCAATGGTTTCTAATTATGTGTTCACTGTAGGCGCTCGGCCAGAATATCTCTTATGGACCCGTGAGAGAGAGAGAGAGAGAGAGAGAGAGAGAGAGAGAGAGAGAGAGAGAGATAAGAGAGACAAGATGGAGGGATGGAAAGAAAGAGACTGAGAGATACAGTCAGAGAGGGTTAGGGAAAGAGAAGCATGCATAGAAGCAACAGACATATGCATAGAAAGAAGAAGGGAGAGGTGGGTAAATAGGTATAATAATGTCAGGGAAGGTTATGTTCAGGCGTGCATTAAGCCCAGACAGTCCGATAACGCTGTGAGTGAGAGCTAGCATGTCAGTCTATATGGGCAGATACCATCAAAAGTCACCTATAGCTAGAAACACAAACAGACATTTACTGTCTATCTATTGACCAGGAGGAAGGAAGAGAGAGAGAGAGTAGGGAAGAGGGACAGAGAATTAGTGACCAGAGCGAGAAACTGAATGCATAAAAATATCAACACATACTTTTACTTCCCACAACTGTAAACATCAAGTGACGAAATCCAAGCCAGGGTGCCACATCAGCTGCTAGACACATCTTTACTCGTCCTTGTATATCAAGGACAGAGGCAACAGCATCCTAAAAATCCCACTGGATAAAGGCATCTGGTCATTGGTTTGAGAACTTTATTCATTGTTTTATTCATTTGATAGTGTGGTCGCTGTCTTTTTAATTTGTATGTGTACTATATATGTGCTTTGGCCGTAAGTATGTCTGTTTTTTCATGCCAATAAATCCCATTTGAACTGAAGTTAAATTGCGTTGGCAGACAGAGACAGAGGGAGGGAGAGAGAGAGACGCAGGCAGAAATAGCCTCGCCATGTTTCCTTAACAGCCATGTACTGGGATTGGCCTGAGGAACATTTGCGTCTCCAAGCAAAGTTTTCCATGCAAAACGTCCGCCTTCCAGGGAAACATTAGACATCTATTTTCTCGCTCACTCGGAGATGGCAACAGCTCATCAACCCATTCGATGGCCAACAAGAGCTGATAAAGGGAATTATGGTGTGGCGAGGTACGTAGGGGTGTGGGAATGAAGACAGGATGGAAACTATTATGACCTGTGACATTTCCCAACACACTTGCAAAAGCTAGAATAAAAAAAACAAAAACAAAAACAAAAAACTATACATTTAATAAACCAAACTGACACCCAGTTGTGTGCTCTCTCACATACTCAACCTTGACTCAACCCTAACCTAGACAGGTTTTGCCCCCGCTGAAAGAAAAAATGTCTTCAGATTTTGTCCTCTGGTAATAATAGTATAATTAGGAGGACTTCTGGACATTCCACGCACAGTGAAATGTGTCACACACACACACACACACACACACACACACAGGCTCTTGTCAGGGCTTTTAAACGACTGGTGTCGTTAATGTGGTGTGTGGTTGCCAGCTGTAATGTTTCCTGTGGTCATTAGACCATCTGGTGGCCTGACTCTGCTCATATCTCTATTTGTCGCTCTTCCTCTGTCTCCGTCTGCCCGTGTTGTGTGTCTCTGTCTTTTTGTCCATGTCTTCCACTAGCTGTTTCTTTGCGTATCTCGGTGTGTGTGTGTGTGTGTCTCGTTATCATTCGCAGCCACTGTCATTATTTTCCAATCCTTTTCTCTCTTTAAGCTGAAGTCTCTGTCTTGTTCTCCTTTTCTCTCCCCCTTTTACTGTCTCCTACACACTCTACCTGTATTTCACTCTCTTGACCTCTCGACCCGCGTCCCTTTCTGTTGCCCCTGGCTCCACACCGCCATCCTTTATAATGGCAACCCCCTGATGGATTCGGTCATTTGGGTACTCTAATATGTTAATGGGAAAGATCTGGGTTCTCATTTCTAGAGGGGTTGGCATCCCTTTAAATTAAAGCTCTCTCATTACTGTAATTATAATGTAATTTGTGAGTAGAATTGCATACAGAGGGTTTCATCCCAAAATAGAAAAGTGTTGCTGCCTGAAATTCAATATTCAGCACTGGATAAAAAAAACAGGTGTCCTTGCATATTTCTTACTTCCGCTCGCTCTTTGTAAGTGACTTTGAGCAAAAACACCCGCTAAACACCTGAAAGATAATAGCTTCTATTTCAAAGCCTCCAACTTGACATGGAAATGTTTTCAGCTCTATGCTGGCTCCCAGCTTAATATGTAGGGCTTACATATCATGAAGAAGGGTCATTCAGAGTAAAGGTAGATTATGCCTCAGGTGTTTATGTGCAGCACCATGCATTGTAAAATAGAAAATATGAAAAGGCTTAGTTGACAAGAATTCCACTGAAGACATTTTAGCTTAAATGGCATTTATGAGAAAATATAGTAATGCTGCACTGGATTGGCTTGTAACTGAACTGAACATATATGCCGTAGCATTTCATAGGGCCACATATATAGACACGGTGCTTATATAACAATGTGATTTAGAATCGCCAGGATGTGTGTTGTTTTATGATGTTGTTTTGCCATATGTCACTGTATTACAGCAGCCCATGCAAACTAATAGGTCAACAACAAAACATGTGACATAAATTCACAATCATTTGCACATAAAGAAAGAAAAACACAGCTCAGATGTGACTGGTGCTTGATGTATATATATATATAAAAATGCTGTAACATCCCTTTTTTACTGATTTATTAAGTTTTTTTTTTTTTTTTTTTTTTACCACACTGCTGAGTTTGATAGTGCTTGAGAGTAGAGGACAGAGGTATCACACCTGTTAACACTTTCACGCATCACTCATTCACTTCACTCTCTACTGGTGCATGCATGAATGATCAGTGTCAACTGTGTAAGTGGTAATGGCACAATTTATGTGAAAATTGGAAAGGCCTTTCATTCTTTCATGATTCAACCATCATCTTTACCTCTGTGAGCATTTTACACTGACGCTACAGGATGTTAAACGTGCACATTGCAGCACTATCAAGAATCAACTGACAAAAAATGTGGAAAAAAAACAGGATTTTATCAGTGAATTGGACTAACAATGCGAACCGTGTAAACTAAAACCACCACATGATATGCTTTTTCTACATATTTAATCAGCTGAGTTTCAAAGGGCTTCACTTCATTCAACCCTCTGCAGTTTTGGCACCTTTAAAGCAAGTAGATAGAGCCCGCACACCTTCTCATCTTAAGACTATCTACTTTCCATGATGTTCTATATTTGACCCAGCACCCGCCGTCAATGTGCCTATTATTATACCCTCACCTTTAAAGTAAGCCAAGCTGACATTCTAATGGAAATGTGTGCAAATCTGTCACATCTTCATTATATCTTCTTCTTCACTTTGATGGTTAGCACAATAGTAATATTAATACAATAAAAGCAGCATCATAATGATATTGTCTTGGAATTCCATGCATATCGTTTACAGATGACAGGCTGTTTCAAAATCTGTGTAGCAGTATATGGCTGATGAAGTGACTTTCATCATATATTCACTCCCCTTTGCTCAAAATTGGTTGCGCAAAGGCAAGCCCTTGCAGTAATGGTGTACATAATGATGCCATCAAAACCCTCTGCAACTTAATCATCCCTGCTAGATGCCGTAATGGGAGCAGCCCCGTTTAATGCACAGATCAATCATTAACTAAGGTTTAAATTCACTCACGTTTAAGTACCTATTTACAGACAAAATCAGCCAGCTATGTCTTATGTAGTAACCTGGAAGGAAAGTCTATGAGCATGTACACACACACACACACACACACACACACACATACAATCTCAAAGAAATAGCTGTAATATTCACAACCAACTAAGACTTGTATGCTAACACTAACTCTCTCTCTCTCTCTCTCTTTCTCTCTCTCGCTCTCTCTCTCTCTCTGCTTTTTGCATTTTCTGAAGGTCAGTAAGCTCTCATTGCATCTCAGATCCAAGTTATAACAATCTCTGTCCATGTAATTTAATAAAAGCCGTGTAAAAGCCTCATATTTATTGCCAAAATTTACTGAAAATCTGTGTCCATTTGTGTGCAGGGGTAATAACAAAATGTATATTGATTGATTGATTTTTAACACAACGGTAAAACTCCATGCAAATGACTTTTCAGCACTGATGTTTCGCAACGGGCAGTGTACGAGCAGAGAGTACACATCAGTAGATAAGATTTAGGTTTCAGAGCCATGCACGGTTTTCACATCCCCAAAACGACATGAAATAATACACAACAAAACAATCAGATTTTCTTTACATCTTGTATTCCTTAACTGATCCTTCTCTTTGTCTCATTAATGACTTTAAACCCTCTACATTTCTGTATCAAATGAATCAATATGATCGACACTGGCATGAACAGTGAACCTCCTTAAGCAGCCATCAGCTTAGGGTTAGGGTTAGGGTTATGGTTAGGCACAGCAGTTTTGAGTCATGTTTTCTTTTCCATCTTTCCTCATCCAGGGAAAGTCGACAGGGCGGATGTTCCTTTTTTCAATGGCACCTGGCTTCCTGCTTTACAATCATACAGTTGAACACTTTAACACCTGGGAGCTGCCCAGTAAATCTACAATAATTTTCTACTGTTGGACCGTGAGCATCTCCATCAGTCTGGTTGGCGGTTATGAGCCTTGCTCAAGGGCACCTTGATGGTAGTTAATGAGGGAAGTTCCAGTGTCGCCATTTCCAAGTGCAGTTTGACACTTTTATGCCAAATTGCACTGGGGGCATTTCTAAGCAATTCTGTGCAAAAGTGTTTCCTGCAAATTTTGTTCTGAACTTTCATTTGCAATGTGGCTACAAAAGCTTCCATACTTCTTTATCTCCTCCCTCATTTCCCCTCAAGTTTACTGCTGAAAAGCTAGCTCACCTTCTACCACAAGTTCCAACATGGAGCTTTTTTTAATGAGAAAAACTGGGCAGTAGCATCTGAGTCACAACAACTAATAAATACAAATGAAACCAAAACAGTCACTGATCCTCTACCGTTCTTCCCTAGGCCCAACAAGGTTTGCAAAGACTCAGGCATTTCCCAGCATATGATGAAAAAAAAAAAAAAAAAGTAAATCAGTAAATATCAAAAAAACAACTTCTGCACATCTGAGTGGTGTTTATGATGATGCACAAGGGCAAAAAAGAGGCAAAATGTAAAAAGGAGGTAGTGCAGTTCTGTTATGAATAAAACTCATGAGAACAAAAAAGGCCCTTGTAAAAACATTAACTTTCCACCTTGATGTGTTTCCGTTTTCTTTCTCCATTACATGAGAAATGTAAAGATTAACTAGATTGACCAGATTTAGGAAATGTCTGAGATGAGTGCTTTCCACATCCACTCTAATATCTATACTTTCCCCAACTATTTCTGCATTTTACAAGATGTCTGAAAAAAGGGCAAAACCTGGGATTAAGTTAAGCTCGACCAAAATACTCTATATGCCTTTTGTCTGCGCTGCCTGCATTCTCTTAATCTCCCTCTTCCCGCTCTCATTGCCTTCCTTCTCCTCCTCTTCCTCTCACTGTTTCTCTTCTTCTTTCTCCCCATTTGCCCTTCTTTCTCTGTCTTCCTCTGCTCCCCCTTCTCCCTTTGTCCCTTTGCACGTGTTAACCCATAATCAACCTGCTTCAAATCAGAGCACTGATGACTGTTCTGCTCTGCTCCTTACATTTTTAATGACTTGCATCTTTTATAACACAATGCCTGCTCTCTCTCTCTCTCTCTCTCTCTCTCTCTCTCTCTCTCTCTCTCTCTCTCTCTCACTCTCTCTCTCACTCGCTCACTCACAAACCCACAAATGCACACACAGACACAAACAGCCAGCGTCTTCCTTGCTGTATCTGGTATCTGGGATGGGATCAAAAGAGGAGGGTAAAAGAGGAGCAAATGCAGATAAAGTGAGAGGTTAAACCAGGACATGGTGAGCAGAAAGTACCACTGCCAGAGTTATGGTTTCCTTTCCCAGTGTAGCTCAGCAGGAAGAGTAAGACACTAACACTGCCAGGGTTAGAGGTTAAATTCCCTGTGTAGCTCTCTGGGTACACCCATATTAATAATATATTTATTGAGCAGAGCTCATTGCCACGGATAAAAACATTCCCTATGTGCCTGTATTTTAACTACATGTAGGTTGTATGCTGAAGGCCATTGACTCTAATTTTGTTTTGACAGTCTTTGTGCTTTTTTACACATATGGCCTTCGAGCATGTGTTCTCTCTTGAAGCTACAGTTGAATGCCATACAAGTTCACATAATCAATTGCAAAGGCCTTTACAACTGCCAATTACTGGGTGAAAAATCCAATAAACTAAGTCAAAAGAGAAAAAAAAAATAGCTGTTTAGAGTGCTTTTACAAATCAAGGTGCTGTACCATCACAGCCCTTATCCCAGCAGGCAGCAGACTGGTTAGGTGCTCAAACACAGTGATGCTGATCAAAGAAGATTGGACCATTAACATGGAAAGACCCTATAGCCGATGTGGAAGTCTGTACAACCCTAGCAACAGCAGAGAGGGGAATTTGTTCCAATAGTGGGCAGGAAAATAGTTTTTCTTCTTTGCTTTTATTGCTAAAATCTATCTCAGACAAAAGGTGGTGTAATGTCCATCCTGAGTCGCCTTACCTCTTGAGACAGCAGTGAGAGTCACATGTCTGTCTCCTTGAGTCAGGTCCAATACAACAGTTTCCCAAACTATTTTACACAGATGGCCAAGGACTGAAATGTAATGTAGTAATGTTGATCCAAAAGCAACTACTGAATAAAGCACTATCTACATACTTTATGTTTTGCTTAAACAAAACGTGTGTGAATATGCCTTGCGATGGGCAAGCTATCTCAGAACCACATCTAAAATAGCTGTAATACTTAAAATATACAGATATACAGTACCAAATGTTGAATATTTCACCAGTCTCTGAAAGCCTTTCTAGGCCCAGGAACATTACTGAAGGGACACATTTGCTCATTGGCCCCACTTTGGACTGAAGTGATCACATCTATCAGACAAGAACTCATTTGCACCAGAAAACTGTTGGCCCGTACAAGACTAATCTGTTCTGTTGTTCAGAAAAGCTGGACTTTTAACAACATGTGCCAGAAAAGATAAAAAATGCTGTCCAATATTGCCAAGTGAATGGACTTCTATTTCCATGGCAGAGGGCTTCCAAGCACAGATTCCTATCAAGATTGAACAAAGCTACAATTGCAGAGGGCTCCTTATTTTCGTGTATAATAGTTTCTATCAAGACAGACCACAGTTACTGTGAGATGAAAAGCCACGGCTACTCAGCAGATGACAATGGGTCACGTATGCCACACACAAATGCCTCTTTAAACCTTTATTTGTTCACTTAATGTCAACTGAGCATGCATGTTCTCTTTTTTTTAACAATATCTCACTTCACATTCATCCCTTTACATGCTTACAACTAGCAGCTCCACTGAAGCAGCTGCGACTGAGTGTCTCAAATCAATCATCAATAAAATGCTTAAGCCAACCCAAAACTTTCACCTTCAACGAAATTCAAATATACCATATCATAATAAAATATATTTGGTCAAGGTTGTCTTATGGATCTTGTTAGCGTTTCATTGCTACTTGGTAAAATTGCTTTTCAAAAACTGGGAATTTTTTTTTTTTTTTTTTTTTTTTTTTTTTGATATTGATAACGATGAATCTTTGATCATGTCCACAGAGTTCTGAAAGGGTTTCCTATGCCTCCTTTTTTTGGCATGAAGCTGCTTTTTGATCTGCTCCCTGTAGTGCACATCAGATCTTTTAGTGTGACAGAGTACCAGACTGCACGAGCTGACTATCATTGTTGATGCTAAGACGTCTGCAAGACCACAGCAAGATCGTAGCATTGAGATGCTTGTGGTCTGCGCACTCTTGCTCTGGTTACAAGTGACGCTTACAAAGTGAGCTCTGAGTTTGAGCAGAGGAAAAAAAAAAAACACGTCCTATGTGATCTTGGAATAATAGGCGAGGTGGGCCATCACACCAAGAGGAACCTGCCAAAACAGATGTTACTTATTTCAGCTTCATTTTAGGGCTGATTGTTGTTTCAGAGCGAGGAGGCAACTTTCTGTGATAGTGACCATTTTGACAAATTGAAGAACACCAAAAATGAGCAAAAAATTATGGCCACAAATATTTGGCAGTCTAGTACATATGAGCCCATTATAGTTAGATATAGAGTGAGACCTGTTGGCATATATGTTGTAAGATGCACAGTTACTCTTGAGGAAGTTTATGTTGTTACTAAATGAAGTGTGGCTTATAGCATGATTCATTAAACATGTTGACAAATGAAGGAGACATGATATTTCAAAAATGGTACAGTATGTTTTCTAATTTAAGAAGACAGAGAACGCCATGGTGAGCAATAATCCAAAGTATGAGCTAATCTCTTAGGAAAAAAAAAAAAACATTTTATGCGGACTTAAATATGCTGAAAACATCCATCAACAATACAACATTGTCAAAGTTGGAGATTAACTTCACAATCAGATTCTGGAAAAAAATGATACTGTCACATATCTCCAATTTCATGACGACAATAGAAAGAGACATCCAACAGAAAAACTCTATTGAAACTATGTGCACATTTATATGAAGGAGTAAGAGAGAGAGAGAGAGAGAGAGAGAGAGAGAGAGAGAGAGAGGCTGCACGTTTCACTCATTCTGGCTCCACACTGTCACTGCAGCCTACCGTAATTATTGTAGTAGCAGTGCAACGACATTTAAACACCTGCTCACTAGACCACAGAGCGTAGACAGTGGAGGACTGGGAGTACTGGTGAGAGGAGCCGTGCCAGCACACTCACTCACCCTCAGCACACACTCTTTAAAAGAGATGTTTTCAAACCGAGATTCATTCATACAGTATTTATTCAAACAGTTATATAGTTCTGATTTTATTTTTGAATACGACATAATTATAGAGATCCAGTCCTCCATGTCTCACAGGCGTCTGCACCTCGTGATCTCCGGGAGTCAAGAGAGGTGAACATATTACAGCCACTGTTTCCCCCGCAAAATCCATTTTAAAACCAATTTTACACATTGCAGCACAATATTGGAGTCTCTACTACAGCATTTAATTGCTATCCACCAAACCAAGTATCGCTTGGCAAGCAGAAAGAAAGCTTGGTGTACTAAAATGCAGTTTCAGTCAAAATGAAAGAGGCCATCAGTTGTGCTTCCCACGCTGGTGAATTAGTAGAGGTGAGGCACTACCACCCAAAATCCAGTTCAGTCATTCACACTACAAACGCAATTTCAAGTTAAGAGCTCCTCTACATCTTGGGGTACAATGCCAGTACAATCCATCTATGTTGCTGGAGGCAGGGACTGTAGCGCTGATGTGTGTATAAGCGTGCGAGTGTGTCTGTGCGTCGTGTTGTGTTTTGCAAATTGTATTCCTAATGGGAGTGTCATAGCCCCTTAGAATCCCTCCTGCCTGTCTTTTGAACATAAAGCCTCCTAAAGCCTCTTGCACATGAAAACAGATTGGAACAGCCAAGTCGAGCACAGCCTGGAGCGCAAAGTGGGAATTATTGTCAGGCAAATGTGGTGTTTTTTTTTTATTTTAATTTTTTTCCTCCATATTCATAATCCTCCTAGTCCGGGGTTATCTGTAGTGTCCCTACGAGGGTGTGAGTCTGCATGCCCGAGTGCGCATATGCATTATATTTAAATAACCCTATCGTGCACTGTGCTCTACAGCAGGAACAAATTGCTTGATCCTTGAGTGCATTAACAATCCAATCCAAGAGATGTCAACAGAGAGAAAACAGAAAGCACTTAACATTTCACATTTTCTTCATCGCACTGTTGATTTAAAAGATCATTCATTCATAAATGTGATTTTTAATGTGGTGATCAAAGGCAAATCATGGATTCGGAAGTCACGCTGCATGAATTATTTCCTGTAACTTCTACTCACTGGGGTTCAATTACATGTATGTGCTCATGAAATGCGCACACACATGTAAAAGCACAATCTTGATGCTCGCCACTCAGATTAAACGGTCTACATCTGACATTTGATTAAACACTTGATATGATATTTGATTTAAAGTGATGGCTTTGAAACAGTATACAATAAAAATTAAATATGCTGAACTGCTGATGCTCTCTTTGTTTTTTGAGTTAACGATCAAAACTAGGTGCACATTATTGTATGTTTTGTCATGTTGTACTTTAGATTCACTGTAAATGAACAGATTGATTCGATAGCTGCTGCTCCCTCCTCCTCCTCCTCCTCCTCTTCTCCACCACTGCTCTTTCCGTCCAGTGCATTACAGTTTTTCAAACGAGTGGGTTAGGCGAAGTGGAACTGGAGCTGGGGATACTGTCATTCTTTAATGTGGCCTGGCTTCCTGGCTGGGTGCAGTTCTCACTGTGATCGGCCCGATTGCTGTACAAACACCATCCAGCTGGTAAACTTTGATAATATAAAACAAAACAAACCAGTCGTGGAAAAGGTGCACATGTGGCCTGGCAGGTGGCTGTGATACCAGGACTTGCAGGTGCAGCAGTAAATTGGGTAGGTGCAGATGGGTACGGTAGAGGGGAGGCAAGTGGGAAAAAAATGGCCACACATAAAGTGTAAGGTACAGCTGAGCGCCGATCACCACCAAAATACAAAATATCGTGTGAAATAAACAAAATGATACCCCTGATTGCCTGTTCTTTATGGAAATTATGATTTAATGGATCAAGTGCTTGCTTTATAATTAACAAACTGGATCTTTTTTAAATGTATGTATATCTAAATAGGGTTTATTGTAGTCAGTTAGTATGGAGCCATGTAACATCTAAAATTTACCTGTGATATGTTGGTGTGGAAAAACACTATGTGACCATTGTCCGTTGTGTAACCCCTAACACACACACACACACACACACACACACACACACACACACACACACACACACATTTGATTCTGACGGACAAGTTTTCAACTAACTCACATAACAGACCTACAGTCCTCTCAGTGTTACTCACACACACACGGAGACACATAAACACACACACACGTTTACTTATGTCACATAGACTTACATTCATTTTCTGGAGACGTAACCCAACCCAAACCATAACGACTACATACCTAACCCTTACACTAACCTTAACCTTAACCTAATCCTAACCTTAACCACTGACTCCAAAAAGCAGCTTTTTCCCTAACTTGAACAAACCATCTCCACTGGGTTTTAAATCTCGTGTGTGTCCCTTAAGGTAGTCAAAAACAGAACTACACACACACACACACACACACACACACACAGACACACACACACACACAGCATATGCTCTGTAACTGCCATCTAATAAAGGCTTTCTATTCTTGACAACTCCATTTTCTGATTATTATAACATAATCCTAGTGGTTAATAGGCATTCTCATATTTCATTTAGATTTTTATGAAAAATTGCTAGTTTGAGGCCATATTACTTCTAAGTAGGCAATTAAAACAAATTGCCTCTTGTCATGGGGAAATATGGCTGCCTATGATAAGTTCCATATGGAAATTTATTCCACATTTCTGTCTGTTTCAGCTACCAGTCAATGGGTTTCGTATTAGTACAGAGTCTGTGATTGAATTTAAGCCAACCACACACTACACACTCACTCACTCATTCATTCACTCACTCTCATGCACACACACAGACACACGCACGCACACACAGTCACATACGTACATATATAAGCCTAAATGCACATTCATGCTGGATACATGTGCATGAAAAGGACACATGCACACACACACACAAAAAATGGATAAACACACATGCATCTCTGCCCATATATATAGGACATGTGCAGACACACACTGGCCTAAACACAACTACCCACCTACACACACACACACACACACACACACACACAGACAACTTTCAAGTCGAGCATAACCGAAGGGCTTCAATATAGATTTCACACATGAGCTAAACCTCCTTAACTTCTCCCAACAATATGGACGCCTCAGGCCATGCCAGCTCCCTCCAAACATTCACTTATTCTTCACAGACAGTATCTTCACTGCTGTTTAAACCCTCATTCTACTGAAAACGTTGCTGAAAAAGGTTTATGACATCTTTTTACGTTATATCCACTGAATTCTATATGTGCTTTAATTGGTAGAGAAAGTATGTGCCGTGACAAAAAAAAAAAAAAAAAAAAAAGATGAGCTGCATTCAGAGTCACAACGCTGAGGGTGAATGTTACATGTGGTGGCTTAGTCAGACTGCCGGCCCAAATTTTATACGTCCAGCATATCCGGATTGGAGTCTGAATGATTTTTATCAAGTCTGAAAAACATAAAAATGGCAAACAGATAGATAAATATCTGATTTGTGTATAGTTTGCAATTCAGTTCAAATCTAATTTCTACTCATGTATCACAGTCTGACCGCTCTGGATCCTCAAAACTCCTTTCAGATCATCTTTAATATCGCTTGCAACAAAACACAAGATGGTGGCGTTATGTCCGGATTGAATTGAAAGCTGGCCGCGCACGCAGAATTAAACATCGCTGCATCTCCTCTGTCACTGAAGATGTTCACTGCGACGGAGGAATTCTGCACCATGACTGGATAAATAGATGGGATGATTTATCTGTTTTCTTTTTCTGCCGCTTTTTTGATTTGCTTCTGCATTTCATACACACACACACAGGCCCACATCATTATCATGTCAAGCAATGCATATAATCTGACACTGGCTGAGCACACAAATCAAGCCTGGACAAACCCTCTGTTTTGAGGAAAAATAGCTCTAAACCAACGTTAAGCGAAGTAGCACAGTAAACCAACTTGACGCTCGCAAAGATGCTGAACTGCTCTTTGTAAAACTTATGTTTTACTTTGAGTGCAGTGACACAAGCTTCATTATCACATTTTTTTTCTCGCTGCACTGGGAATGAGAGGCAATGCAAAGTTATGAAATTTGAATTAAACAAGCCAAAACAAGCGTCTTTGGCCCTTGAACGCCAAACGCATTGCATTTTCCATGAGTGTGGGACAAAATGTGGTTGCTTTTCTGTGTTGTTCAGACTTTCTCTTGCTCTTATACTCACATGCATACACACACACACACACACATACACACATACCCACACACAATTCAATACTTCCCAGACTCTGAGAGACAGAATATGGAGGACCACATAATGTCCATGACCAATAATGCAGCAGGAATGTGTTGTGAGGAAATCGAGGAATTTGTCATGGGTAGAAATTGAACGTGTGGCAGGAAATTGACCGACTGTTCGACATGCCTTCACAGTGAAATCTAATCCACTGTGCACACACATACACATGCGCACACACACACACACACACACAAACACACACACACACTCTTACACATGCGAGAATACAAGCATTTGTGCACACATGAACACAAATTCTCCATCTTTCTCAAACACACACACACACACACACACACACACACACAGACTCCCCACTCTCAGTCTCTCATACACATGTACACATTCATACATTATGCAATCGCTCTCACAAACTCTTGTGTTTCTCGCTCTCAGACACAACACTCTCCCCCTCTCACATACAAAATAAGAGAATTACCATGTATTTTCAATTATTTTGTATAGCTATAAGTCAGATGATGCTCTGGCAGCCGAGGAGCCGGCAGGGCCGAAATTAAAGGGAAATTCCACCCTAAAACACATTACAACTGTCTGGAAAAAACAGGGATTGGTGACTTTCGTTGTGTTTCTGGTGGCGTTTCGCTGTTTTGGGGTATAAATCTGTTTTTCAAATACGACGCAGAAAGAGACTAGGTGCAGCTACAGTGGAGATTAATGGGAGAAAGAAGTGATTACTCTGTCTTCTGCTAAATTTCTACCCATTTTTTTCTTTTTTTCTTTTTTGTATTTTTAGGGGAAACGTGACAATAATCTTGCTATAGATTAATGATTTATTAAACACCACTGTAGCTGTGCTGAGAATATCTTTCAGAGATGTAACTGGATTCACTTTTGCCTGTTAGGCAGAGACTAACAAGTGCATTTTTTTTTTTTTTTTTTCTAATGCAGATGCCCCACTGTGCCTGCTGCTGGCACTAGAGGAAAGGTCATAGGGTCACAGAATGATAGAAGTCATGCTTTAGGCAACTTGAATGTTGTCACCAAAACTCCTGGCAACCCACCATATAGACTTGGAGATGTGCCACTTCGGCTCAAACCGCTGACTGACTGACCAGCCGAAACTGCGAGATATAGCCCCCCACTAAAAAATATTACAGCAAACCAGCATATAACAGCAAAACAACATCAAAACCACAATGTGGTTATGTTAAACACATAAACAAGCACACACAAACAAAATGATACACTCAGTGATGGACGTTCATAGAAAAAAAACAAAGATAGCGACACCAAGATTAAGTAGGTGAGCTGAGGCTGGTTATGGCTATGCCTGTGAGCAGTGGACCCACTTCATGTGGCTACTGAGGCAAATCGTGGAGCCACAGATGGAGCATGTGAAGATTGCATCTGGGAATAGAGATGGCAGAAGGCTGGCATAACTGTTGCCTCTGGTCTCTCCATTGATGGGTCCATTGGTTTTCAAATATGGCTACTCCGGACAAACATAATGAACACAGCGGTAGCAACGATTGGCAGAAATCACCTCAGGGTAGTTGGGCTTGATGTTACAGTTTTTCAGTGTTTTGTAAAGATAGTGACTTGGGACTTGGAAAACTGGGTAAAACACAATATTGCAAAATCATACGAAGAGATGCAATCAGCAATCTGTGCAGTGAGATAATAATAAAAAAATCAGGCTTGTACAAAATAAGCCTCAAATTCACCTCACATCAAAATAAGCAATAAAACAAAGACAAATAAGATGGCAAGCTAAGATACAGTTTCACCAGATAACAAAATCAACATGACCACCGTAACGGCGCGGCAGGCGACAGTAGAGCCGAAAGTTGCAGGATCCATAAAAAGACGAGGCAAATAAAAATAAATGAAAATATTCTTAATGGGTGGGACTGCAGAGACACAGATGGGGTCTTCAGCTGGTCTTTGTAGCACAGTTTTTTTTTTTTTTTTTCTTATCCACCAGGCCTCAGTTTGCCGGCCATAAAATATGTGTGTGTTTCAGGCATCCAGTTCACGTGCTCTGCTCAGCCTAGTGTAGCTGTCGTTTCGCCAGGATTGCTTCCATACTGATGATGCTGGCTTACTGGAGGATATTGACGTGTGGGACGCGCTCCTCCAAGGTGACCGTAAGGATTTCACTGGAAGCTGTGAATGAGGAGGGCCTCAAATTGTCTGGTGAAGAGACGGTGTACAGCCTGAGTGTCAAAGCCATATTGCAAGCTGCCACGTACAGAAACACACACACACGCACACACAAACACACAATGGAGAGATACAGGAGGTGGATAAAATAATGAAAATGTAGGAATACAATCCAGTACAATAGCCCTGCAAATACACCAGCATTGTGAAGCTCATAATAGTGTTTGTGGAGACGGTAGCACAGACGTGTTGATTCAACTCTAATGTTGTCAGAACAATTCAAGAAAATAGTGGAAATATCACGTTCGATGACGATATAAGCAGGAAATTTGCAGTTTGAAAGACAATATGCAGTTGCTGATTCTTGTTTCATTTTCCTCCCACCTTGCCTTGTTCAAACCGGTGATCTCCAGATTCTAAGTTTTGGGCACACCAACTGAATCTGATTTTGCCGCTACCTTGCAAAATTTGCTTGTCCTTTCCAACTCTAGATTTTAAACTTTATGCAAATGAGCAGCAAACTCTGTGCCTGTTTCACTTTGCTCCCAATCTCAGGATTTCAAGCACAGGATTGTCACCCTGCCGTCGCCCGTTGCTATTGACAGTGAATGAGAGGCTAAACAAGCCGATGCGATCGAATGATTTTTGGGTCACATTACAAACATGCACATACATTTGCGGTGCTTGTAGCTGGTGCACCGGCAATTCAGGCAAACTGCTGACAAACCTGAACTTTTTGAACCTCTGTAAATACCTCCGTAAATTTGCATCGGTAAATTGCCTTGAGAATTCACAAAAAAACGGTGATTGTCAGACCTCTTTTAAAGCTGAAAGAAACCGCAAATTGGTATTCAGCTCCATATAAGTCACTTGTGCAGCTGCCTTTGTAATTGTGATTTAATCTTTTGTGTCTTTTTCATGTGTTTTTTGCCGTTATTTTGCCCACCACCTCTACACATCATGTTCATCTGTCCCACACTGAACAATAGAGGGTTCAGTGCCAGGTTGAGCTGTGACTTAGATGGCTATATTTGTTAAAGCATTCTGTTTTTCTAAACCCTATTCTGACAGGGATCTCTCTCTCTCTCTCTTTCTCTCTCTCTCTCTCTCTCTGACACACACACACACACACACACACAAGCACATAGACAGACAGACAGACAGACAAATATACACACTGAAGTGGAGATGAATTAGAATCTACCTGGGGGACGACGCTGGGAAAAGACAAATGACGTCTCAGCTTTGGCTGTGCAGTGTTTCTGAGTGTTTGTGCAACAGAGTGTGTATTTATCTATTTGTGTGTATATTTTAGCCTATGAGACAACTGTGTGTGCTTGTCTGTGTTTGGGTGCATGGCAGCAGGTGTATGTGCAGCGAATAAATGTGCATGACTGTTGCAAAAGGTGTGTGCACTAATGTTATGCATGTGTCATATCCAAAGGTGTGTATGCATGCATGCAGGAGTCTGTGCATGTTCTTGTGTTTGCCTGCTTGTCATGTGTTGAGTGCGTGCGTGAGTGTGTGTGTCTGTGTGTGCGTGTGAAAGCATGAGTTTGGAGTGTGTGTCTGATCTCTCTCCTCAGCCACAGGTGTAGAGAGATGCTGACAGAGAGAAGTGGCACATGGTTATGTGTTTATTTCTCTCTCTCTCTCTCTCTCTCTCACACACACACACACACACACACAGGTACTCAGGCAAACTGAAATGTCACATACACCCACACACAGACAGAAATGCACAAACAGAAACATGCAAACCAAGGCACACAAACACTCAGACACACACCCATTCAAACACTAGCATGCACATACAAACGCATAAGTAAATATGCTTACACACATAAACACTGCACACACAAATACACATACACACACACACACACACACACACGCACACACACATCTGGGAGGAGTATGGTATCTTAGGCGCCTTGCCAAGGTAAATAGAGAAAATTGCCAGCCTTGACATTTTTTGGTGTTGAGCGAGGCTTCTCAAGGTGACAGCTTTCACAGGGCGGGAGATGAGGATTGGAGCAGCTAAACAATCAACACACTGTCATTTGGTGTGTGTGTGTGTGTGTGTGAGTGTTTACATGTACAGCTGTGAGTGTGTGTTAGTGTGAGTGTGTGTTAGTGTGTGGGTGTTTGGGACACTGTCTGAGTGAGTGTGTGTGTGTGTTTATGTTTATCTGTGGGCGTGTGTGAGCGTACAATAGTGCTTTTGATTGTATCTGTTTAACATATGCCGTTCTGTGGATGCTTTCATCCTAAGCAGACAAAAACTCTCACGTAAGCGCTCATATTTTTCATATGGGCGGCCCCAGTTATAATAAAACCCACTATAGGAATGTGTGTGCATTTATATGTTTTATAAGCTCTGTGTGTATGTGCAGTGTGTGTGTGTTTTCCACTCTCTCTAGCATACAATGCCAGTTTATAGATTATACCGCTTCCGTATTATGTGTCTGTCATGTCGATGTTCAACAATGCAGAGCAACCTAAACTGATTTCGTAAACAATTTCCCTCCCATTGCTACCTCTCTCTCTCTCTCTCTCTCTGTGTGTGTGTGTGTGTGTGTGTGTGTGTATTTATGACACCTGTATTTAGCTTATACCCCTCCTTTCGCTTTAGCTCCCTTTTGTGTAATGTTTACTATGGTGGGAATGGGACAATAAAGTGTTTGCATATGTCTGCAGGTGTAAAATGCTTCAGCAATAAATACAAAATAATTTTAAAAAGACAGAAATATTTAAAGGGACATGCTTAACAATATTAATGAGGACCAAGTCATCAGTGTCTGCAGTCACCCTGAAATGTATATTTATTAATTGATTTATTTTTTTTGTGATGTGTGAGGTATTTCTGCTTCAGGCTTGTGGGCTTTTGGTGTGTTGGCGGCGTTGTGGCTGACCAATCAGTTTCCTTTTGTGCATGTTGGATATTAATGCAAAGACACATCCTTACGACCGAGCAGTGTCCGAAATATCGAGTGTGAAGCTTGAGGCCCCGTTGGCCCGGTGGCAGCGCTCAGGTGGGCCAGTCAGGTTTATATTTAAAATGTACTAGTGTCAAAATCATATTTCATCCTCAACAGGCCAGCACAGGCTCAGAAATTATGGACAGAAGAAATTAAATAACTCATCTTAAACATGCACTAATACACATGCAACCATGATCTCCGACACTTTCATGTGATTTTAAAAAATGCCTCATCACAGAGTTATTCTCCCCTTATTGTTAACTCTCCAAAGACTTCATAATTTCCTCTAACAGACCCAGCACGACCAATATAAACAACGAAACTTATATTCCCCGACAGCCTTCAACTCACATTCCTACCTGCGATTCAGCTGTCAGGTTCACTCGAGCGAAAGAGAAAATCTCTGTCAGCCTTTCATCGGCCGTGACTTTATTATCTCATACAATTTTGGCTTTTTATGATTACTGAAACTTAGTGGAGTGGAGAAGAGTCTGTTCCACTGACTGAAGCGACTCCCCCAGTTTTTTTTGCTCTTTTAAGGTCATCGCGGCATTATAGCTAGTTTTCACAAAACAGCCTTCAAGTGCTCTGCTGTCTCATTCAGTCCATTTTTCTGTTTAGAATCGCTTAGACTCAGGATTAATAGTAGTTCTCCGTTGCTACGTGTTGTAGTTAATAAACCCTGCAAGTTAGACATTAACTTCACTGAAGAATTCGCCAACCTACACCGCTTAATATTATCACAATTCTCTGTGATTTCAATATGCATGACTGTTGCATATTACATAGGTTTGCCATGTTTTGCTGCATCTTATTTAATAAGGTTCATTTTGTAAACAAGTGTAGTTATTTATTTAAGAGGCCATTCCCTTGACCTGGTGCTATCTTCTGGTCACATCAGGAAGGGCTGAGGAGACTAAGGACAGCTGTTTGTCTTAGTAAATCTGTGTCGTGGCTATTGTTAGTGACATTAACAGTGGTTGCATTAGACTGATGGCTTTTTGGCTGGGCAACAATAGTCATAACAAGGGTAACAGAGTTGACGATTTCAGGCTGCAGCTCATTCAGGTTCAGGTTCAGGTTCATGTTCATTTGTTGTCATTCTTACACATAACACATAAGAACGAAATTTGTACCCAGATCCAGCAGCGTATAAGAACAATACTAAACAATACATTAATAATAATAATAATACTAATATCTGCCTAGTTAAGTTACAAAAAGCTAGCTAGCTAGATAAATAAATAAATAAATAATGTAATTCATTCTGCTATAAAGGTAAAACAGCTGCCTGTGACCATGACCTAAATTTGACAGCTCATTCACCCCATCACAGTTTTCACTTTTGCTTATAATATTACCCAAACTGACTGTATTGGCATCACAACAATGTCAGTCTTTCTTGCCGAGATTTTGGATATTCAGTCATTATTTGCGCACAGCTGATCCTCCACAACGGTGCCAGACGTGCTTGTTAGGACATTTGTGACACAACTGGGAAGACTGTTTGACTGGTTGACGGGAAAGACAGACACACAAAAAGACTGGCAGTTCTGTGTAATATATTACAGGACAGAATGTGAATACAAGCACGCCTGAGTGGAAATCCTCTCTCTGTCTTTCTCTCTCTCTCTGTCTCTTTCTCCACCACCACACACAGTTTCTGGCTCAGTCCCCAGATGAGCTTTAACCCCCTCTCTCTGATTCCCTTCCCCTATCCTACCTCTACCTATTTTCCTCCCCCTTTCCCCCCCCATCTCTTCCTGCGCTCTCACTCCATCCGTTTTTCAACCCCCTTCTCTCTACAACTCTCCCTCCTTCTCCTGCAGTAGCTAGCCAATAAAGGATGTTGTTAATATCATTAGGCAGACTTCCTCTCCGGCCCAGCGCCCGGCCCACTCCCTTTCAGCCATAATCAAGCGTGCATACTAACTATCAAAGGAGACATCGCCTAATAAACTACCACAGTGAAGGGGAAAAACTCACACACACACACACACACACTCCTGCAGAGCAAATACTGTTGGTTAAGTGTGTTGTCATACTGAAATGAATGTGGGTGTGCATGTGAGGTGGGGGCTGTGGAGGGTACTGTGTGTGTGTGTGTGTGTGTGTGTGTGTGTGTGTACTCCAAAGGATAACACAGTCTAATGCAAATACTGCCACTTAAGCATGTTAAATGAAATAGGGATATGGGACCAGTCCATAAGCAGACACCGCTAATAAAATGTGCTCTGAAAAGAACCAAATACTGTTAGTTTAGTGGGCTAAAAGGGAAGAGTGGTGGGGGGGTTCCTGTTACACTGCAGTCATTTGGAGTACACCAAGAGCAAATCACCATTAAAACAAGAGCACATATTGTCGCTGTTCTGTCCTGACAACTGAACACTAGACCGCATTTATCATATACACAAAAACTATTAAAATGAAAGGACGATGGAAAGCTGACAATGCAAGGCTGCTAATGGAGAACGACACAAAAAAAATCTGAGTTTGGTTCCATTCTTTGAGCTAGTTGATATACTTAACAGTTTTGCTGTATTTCAATTACTGTGATTGTGATTATGAGGTAACTAGTTGCTTGAGATGATGAGCAAAGAAGACGAGTGCCTCAAAAAAAAAAAAAAAAATGGTACATAATGGTTGATTGAGGATCAGCTTGGTTGGACTTATCAGTAAAAGTTTTCTTTTTTTTCCATTATGTTTGCCAATGCAAAAAAACACCCGCATTTCCTGGCTTTTGACAGACATAAACAAAGACCTATCTATCTGTCTATCTCTCCATCCATCTATATCTCTGTTGGGAAATTTTTAAAGCATCCGCCAGTGTTTCAGATATGTCTTACTTTTCTGATTTTTTTCCCCCCTGTGGGATATTACTGAAATCAAAGCAGCTTCAGCTTTTATTACTTTATACCAGTTTGCTTTTCAGTTGTTATGTGTAATGATCCATTTCAGCTTGTTGCCACTGTATCTCTAAACACACCGCTGTTCCTTCAACCCTTTCTTGTTTTTCACCACAACGAGAAATGATTACCCAAAGCCTTAGTTGCTTCCCACGAGTCTGATGAATTCCTATCAGCGTTATCACTCTCCTTAGGAAAGAGCTGAAACTGTGTTTGTGCCATGGAACAAAATTCAGGGTCTCGTATCAGAAACCTACCGCATCTCCAGGTGAACTGAGTGTCATCGTCTGCAGACCTCATCAGTCTAAATTACGAGCAGGGAGTGTCTTCTGACATTCATTAGTCAGAGCAGCTTCATCTTACATTTGAAGTATCACTTTTTGTTTGAAAGATAGTTTAGATTTTGTCCCGGTTATTGTGTCTTGGTTCCTCTCCAAAATACAGTTTATTGACTTTATTGACACCGACTGTTGTAACAGGACAGCTTTCGTTGAGAAACAAATTACTTTCATGGAGTGGATGCCTCCTTGTTTTTATGATTTGGACCACATGCCCTAAGTGACGTAAATCAATTAATCAATCAATCAATCAATCAATCAATCAATCAATAGGATGATCAGATGTACTTCACTGACGTGCAACCCAGGTGCTTTGCTGCATGTAATCACTCTCTCTCTCCACTGCCTTTCCTGTCTCTCTCAACTCTTTCTACTGAACAGAGCCAAAATGCCCTATATATATATATATATATATATATATATATATATATATATATATATATATATATATATATATAGAATATATATATATTTAGAATATATATATCTATATATTTAGAATTATGTTTGGCATCACAAAAGTTAAAACTGTTACAGTTCTACCCTGCTGTCATCTGGTGCAGCCAAATATGTTAAAATTGACACGGCTAATATGAGAACATTCCAGCGAGTCAAAACAGATGGAAAGTGATTCACTTCACCGATGGTCCGACGACGCATGTTTGGGATAGGAATCTACAACTGTATACCCCAGCAGTGTGTTTCAGCTGGGTTTTCACCACAAAGCCCCACCTCTTCATGTGCATTTGTACAACCAAGGGATTTTTCAGAGGGTTGTGTGGCCGGGCCACTGCTGAGCTCCACTGTCATGCTTTATTTATTCCTTTCCCTCTGCACTGTAATGGAAATATAAAGGGGTGCATTGATTAGTGTTTAAGGATCAAGCCTTAATAGATTAAAAGCCCCGGGCTCTGAGAAAGGCACTCTCTCTCTCTCTCTCTCTCTCTCTCTCTCTCTCACACACACACACACACACATGTATGTGTACATATATATATATATATATATATACACACACACACACACACACACACCCAGTAGCTCCAGTGGCAGTGCCATAAGCCTCCCAACAGCCCGCAGTACAATAATATACAGGCCTAAAGAGTATCCCAGGGAAAAAGAATAAATAAATAAAATACAAACTTGGATGTGCAAAATGCAAAAGTCAAAATTTTCAGAAATGAGAATGAAAATGTTCATTTTTCCAACTGATTCTCATGCATTTTTAACATGTTGCAATGCATCATTAATGATGTGGCTTGGTCCCAGGGTTGTGAACATTTTCTACACACGGGGAGTGATGTCAGGTTTCAATTCGAGTAAAAAAACGGAACCATTAAAGGAAATACCACTGCCCGAGCAGTTCACTGCTGATAAACTGAATGAAATATGAGGCAGACACAGTAGCTCTCAGTTTGAGAAATAAATAAATAAATAAAAAGATTACAAGTCACTGAGGTTTTATGGTTATATTGGTGGAACATTTTCAAAATTGTTTTACTGGCAAGTATATTTCACAGGCTTGCAAAAACTATCACCTGATAAGATGTGCTAAATTTTACATTGGCCCATACAACTGAGGGACACTGGCGGGAGAGACAAGGCCTTTCTATGATTTTCATGATATGGGACGACTGTAAGCGGTGAAGCTGAGATTAGGCCTGTAGTAATCTTGGTTGAGAGCAACATGCTGTAGCAGAGCAGGTGAAGCTCGCGACCAGATAAGCTAAAATTTTTGCTTTGGAGTTTACTGAATTTCTGTTTTCGGCACATGTCCACCGTGCAGTCTACATTACTGCTTCAACTCTTTTCCCTTTCCCTTTAAGTTGCTTCAAAAAAAGTTGCTTGTAAAAAAAAACAAACAACAAACTTTTTTCCCATGTTGTGTGACAGTGGAACATATATATTCTGTATGTGCTGCAACACTTCATTGGATCTGCATGACACTTAGCGTTGCATGCAAAGCCAAGATGCCATTGTTTTATGGCTGCATCATTACATGAAATAGAAAACATCTACATGTCTTGTGCATGATTTAATACACATATCCCTGTAATTCAGCAGGACACATTTGGCATCCTTGAAAATCTTGGGATCTCCTGGGACTAGAATTTGAAACAAAGTGCTGTGGTTTTGAACAAAGTTCGACCACGTAGCATACATTTGTAATGAAAACCCCATCGATGGGATCAGCGGGGTAGACACGGTTTTTGAACCCATGCAGTGTCTCTGTTTGAGGTATTTATTAGCAAAATGCAATGCTATTGAATGCTTTTTTCACCCTTTTTCAGGAAGAGTCTACCAAAGCACAGCAAGCACATTTATCTTTTGAATATCCACCTTGGTTTCTAAGGTTTTGTAAGCACCTCCTGTTGCCAGTTGTGATTCAACAGAGCATTTGACTGTCAAGATAAGCTGGTCCCACTCTTTAACCAACTGAAAACACATAGCAGGGCCACAATCTTATTTCAAATAGAGAGTCTCAAAAGAGAGATAAGACCCCAAGGGGTTGGGATGGAGGCAGATAAAGTGACCACGCATGTGTCCTCTTCATACAGTCTCACCTTTCCTCAACTCCTTACCAAGCATTGGCATTCTCCTGTTTGCAACGTCCATCCTCATGACACCTCTCCCAGCACCACCTCAACTCTCCTCTCTTTTTTAATTTGTCATCTGCTTCCGCCACCTTTTCTTCTCTGACCTCAATCACACGAGTGACCGTGATGGTGTCAGCCTCCCTTGCCCTTACCATGTCGTCCTCACCCCCGTCCTTCCTCTTCCTCCCCATCCCTTTCTCACTTTCTCGTGTTTGTTGATAGTCTTTCCTAAAGTCTCATTTCTTCCTTTTTTTTCCCATTGCCTGTCCTTGCTTCATCCCCTCGTCTGACCACAATCACGTTTGCCGTCGGCACCTGACAACCTGTTCAGCCCTCTCATTGCCTCTTCTCGTCTCCCTTCTTTCCTCTCGCCCCAATCAGGCCTGTTGGTGCCCCCGGGTAAATTCTCTTCTCCTCCATAATTGCATCTTCTTTGTTCTTCTATTTTTCTCTCTTCTGTCCTCACTCCATCTCCCCTGACCACAATCACTTTTGTTGTTAGCCTCCTCCTAACCTCTTCCTTTTTTCTCCTCTCTTCTCTGGTCTTCCCTCATCCTTCCCTCAAAAAGTCACACAGGTTGCGAGCTTCGCCGGGGCTCCTCTCCTTCCTCTCATGTCCTCAATTGTCTCTTATTTTCTCCCAGAGGCTACCGACAGGCATTCTTGTCCATTGTTAGCCTCTGATAACCTTTTCCCTCCGAACTTCTCCTGTGTCTTCCCCTGACCTATCCCTCTTTCCTCTCCCTCAAGAAGTGACCAGTCTTGTATATTGTTAGCCCCATCTGCCCTCCTCTTGTTTGTTTTCCTCCTTCCTCCTCACCTCTCCCGCTCACTCTCCTAGGAGTTGAAGACAAGTCATCATCTCAGTTGTTCTTTGCCTTGTCTCACTGCTTTCCCCATTACACCGTACATGGGTGACAATTCAGAGCCATGTAGATTTCATAAAATGTTTTTCCCCTCCTTAGTTTTGTGCCCATATTTTGTTTTTCATTTGCTTACCCACATTTCTGCTGAAAACAATTTAGCAAAATATTGTTCATGTATTACAGCGATAATCTGAAACATTTTCATATAAATACAGATCTATTTTGTTAGTTATCAGCAACTGACTTAACAAAATAGTACTTCAGCTTTTATTCAGATTATGCAACCCCTTTCATGGGCTGTTCTAAACACGCGGTGTCTGATAATTATTTCTGGGGAAAAACTGTCTGCGTAAAAGGAAATGCTGAGATTTACCATCACCCAGACAAACTTTGATGACATCAACAAAAAAATGAGTCATTCCAAGTGATTGGAATTGATGAAGTCAATTCTATAGAAAACATGGATTCATGATTCAATACAGAAAAGTGAACCTTAAAAGGTCATGGCTCAGGTTTGCCCAGCATCAGGCAGAGAAGGAGAGCTGGAGAAAGACTGGTTAAATCTTGAGTCACAAACTCTGGGATTCAATTTGCAGAGAGCAGGGGATTTTTTTGTGTATGTTCAAATTCTTGCTCATTCCTTACAAGTCACGACAGCTCTGCGCACAAGACAGAATGGAAGAGGATGGATTTTTAGGGTTGCTTACTTTGAAATTCTGCATAATTCCTACGGTGGCCTATAGCTGTACATGTGCGTGCAGGGAATCTCCATTTCTGGTATGGAGTCGAACTGCGTGGAATCAAATCCACAGCTTCGGAGTCAACTCTGCATGCCCAACGCCTAGAATCGAAGAATCAATCATTTTTCGCAGCACAAGCACCACAGCAACAACCTTAGCATGTTTGATGGAGACAAAATACAAAAAGTGATAATAAAAAAAGAGGGCAGGACTGAACAGCTTTAGGTCTGATGGAGGGTAGGACATACTTCATGACGCTGTTGACTCTCTCATGGGTTTCATCTTGTACAAAGTAATGCACTGGCCCGAAATAATACATAGCTTTAACCCAGCCGGCATCAGAATTTCCTACCAACCCCAGTACTAATTTTTTCCTCCAAACCGGACCCAAACTCATGTACACAAAAAAGAAACCAAGGCAAAGCAGCTTAGATAAGAACAGCCTGCAGCGCTCGCGGGGTATGTACACATACATAATATCAAACATAAAATACATGGCCTTAGCCTAAAATTTAATTAGCTAAAAATGCCCTGGGCCCATTCTAAGTCTGTGGCCTATTAGAAAACGTGGGCAAACCCAGCCTGAATCTTCAAACAGGATCGGGTCCCACCGGGCTCAGGTCAGCTTGCAGGTCTCCAACCCAGTGACTTTATATATGCTGTTTGTTTGTTGTGTTATATATCCTGTTGGTCAGTCTGTATGTGATCAGGGTGGTGATGGTGCGTGTGTGTGTGTGTGTGTGTGTGTGTGTGTGTGTGTGTGTGTGTGTGTGTGTGTGTGTGTGTGTGTGTGTGGTGGGGGAAGCTTGTTTAAGAAGACATTGGAATGTGTGAAAGAGCTTTAGATAGCCATTAGCCGCAGGGCAAACACACTTTAAAGGAGGCCCGTCCTCTGCTGGGGGAGGCAGTAGGTGTGGTGGTGGGGGTGAGGTTGGGGGGGGGGGGGCAGGGGAAAGTGGCCGGGGTTAGTGGGTTAGTGATGCATATTCATAAATAAAAGGTCTTCTATATTTCCCTGGCTTTCATCCCTCGTTTTCTTTGATCAGAAAGTTAGCAAAGTCAAACTCCCCTATCGCCTCTGCAGCGAGAACGCCACAGGGGCTGAAAAGAGAGAGACGTGTGGGGACGGCCATGAGGTAGAGGTGATCACATCAACTCTCTCACACACATACAGTACACACACACACACACACAAACACACTGGACACAGACAAGGAAAAAGAAACTGACACACAAACAGGCAAAATGCAAAAAAAAAAGCAGAAAGACAGAGAGGAAAGAGAGCAGAAAGGCTAGAGGACATACAAATTTAGAAAAAACGGAGCCAAGAAAAACTGCAAATACAGATACACACACAAGCATACACGCAGGCTTACAACCACAGATGCACACAGTTTATTCTAACTTTTCACAACTCTTTCCATTAATCATCTCAGATCCTGATGGACAGTTTAAAAAGCAAGACGTCAGAGCATGGCACTGCAAACATTAGAGACAGTGGCTGGATATCTGCCAATACAAGTAAATAAATAAATAATTAATACATACATAAATAAAGTAGAAGAGTTCCTTTAGATTACTGAAATAATTACACACTGAGCCTCTCCCCCCCCCAAAGCCAGATCTTCCAGCTCGGGGCGCAGTGAAGAAAGCACTGTAAAATGCAGATCTCTTAAATTTATGTGCGGTAGCTTAATTGGGGCCAAATCTTAACAAAATCTTGTCATGTTTTTACACCCCTAGGTGCATTTAGATAAAAGCACACACCAAGTGGCATATCTAACTAAAGAGAGAGCGGGAGAAAGTGGGGAGAGAGAGTGAGTGAGAGTGAGACGGAGAGGGAGTGAGAGAGAGAGAGAGAGAGGGAGAGGAAGAAAGCGTGGGAGCTGAGCATTGCCGGAGAGGAGCGCCGCTTTTCTTATGTCTTTGCTGCCGTTCAGAGGGTTGCTGCGCACAAAGCTCTCGCCTGCATTTGTTTCACAGAGGCTCACAAAATGTCTCTCTGATACACACACACACACACACACTCACACACACACTCACAATCTCTAAGCCCTCCCAAATCTCTCTTTCACAATTTCTCTCCCTCCCTGCCTCACTCATGTAACCTCTCTCCCTTTCAGTCTTGCTCTCTCCTCCATCCTCTCCCCCTTGGAAATTGTTTAGTTTTCAAGACGAGAAAGAGTCTCTCTCTCTCTCTCTCTCTCTCTCTCTCTCTCTCTCTCTCTCTCTCTCTCTCTCTCTCTCTCTCTCTCTCTCTCCACACCGGCTTCCAATTTGTAGCCTTTGTGTATGTTACAGTGGTAAGATTCGCAGCCCCCCTGCCCTTCTCTGATCAGCCCTGCACTCGGACATCTGTCGGAGGATGTTTACCCAGGCAGTAAGTATGTTAGGGGAAATATTATCGTAGTTTTACCTTACCTTTCTTCTGTCTGAAGCATAAACACCAGCATCGAGAGGTGGGGATAGGATGGGATGGGAGAGGAGAGGAGAGGAGAGGAGAGGAGAGGAGAGAGTGGAACTGAAAAAAGAGAGATGAGAAAACAAGTAAAAGATGGAGAGGAGGGAAGGGAGCAGGAGGGAGGAGGAAAAGGAGATAACAGAGGAGGGAAGGGGAAAGAAGAGATGTGGAAGCAAGCAGAGGGAAAGAGGAGAAAAAGGAATAGAGAGAGACAAAGCAAAGGGGGTGAAAAAGGGGAAGTAAGGTGAAAAGGAAGGAAAAGGAGAAAAACATGACAACGTAAGAGGGAAGGAAAGGAAGGAATTACTTTCTTTCCTTGAACCTTTTTGAAGAAGTGACTTGAGGCTTTGCAACATAACCTGAACACACATCATTTCTGCTTCAGTTATAAATTACAGTTAAAAAAAAAAAAAAAAAAAACTCTCCAACCCTGCTGGTCACATCAGTGGGTTCAGCGTTACAAATGCATGCTGTGCAGCCGAGGTTTGTCTCCAAAGATACAGTCCTGCTGAATTACAGGGAAATGTGTAAATGATGCAAATGCCATCTCTCTTCTGTTTGATGTAATGATGCAGCTATTAATATTTCACTCATTATAAGTGTGATGTGACTTCAGTGACATGTTGGAACCAGCACATATGGAGCATGAATGTGACACTGTCATTCAAGAGGAGTGAAAAAAAAAATCTAACTTTGTAGATACATGATGGGGAATTTAAAGGAAAATTCAAGTTCAAGGGGTTAATCAACCCAAATATCACTTCTCAATTTTATTTTTTTTTTTACTTGTCAACTGATGAGAACA